>NC_141154.1:7906793-8125821 GCF_053477565.2 Lygodium microphyllum
GTATTCACTACATAGAGTTGTTGGAACATGTATGGTTACCTCAAGTTATCATGCATATCCATTGTGTGCACCAGAGTTAGACTCGCGAAGGTCATGAACCATGAAGAAGATGGTATATCAAGGACACATCGCTTTCTTACCAGAGGGTCATGAACTAATGAAAGGTTTTCTTGGAGGACCTCCGACACAAATGAATGCCCAAAGCTGGTATGAGTTAAAAATGGTCCACATGGAATCACATCCAAATGGAATGCCACAGTTCTTAGTTTTCTACGAGTTTCCATATTGGACCCTCTTACAGATCAACCATTTGTTGGATTGCATGCATATTTAGAAATACTACAGGGGCACGAATGGATTTGAAGGAGGTAGGCAAGACGGAGGGGCTTTGGCTGCAATCCAGTGTTGATGGTCGCTTGCAGCTACCTTGTGGCACTTGGGTTTTGTCCACTAAGGAATAGCGCATTGTGAAGCAAATTATTAAGTCTATCTGCACTCCAATGGGTATGATGCATTCTCTTAGGTCCGTGTTTTCTAAAGATGACCAATTATCAGGGCTAAAATTCCATGATTGGCATAAGATATGTCAAGTTTGTACTACGAATGGATTGTATGTAGCCTGCATATTTTGTTATTTCGAGTCTAGTCATTGTTCATAATGCTTCTTTATTTCCCGCAGTTTGTACTACCGATTGCGATCAAGAGAGGCCTTACTCCAGAAATACACTGGGCGATTTACAGGTTGTCAAATTTCATGCAATGGATCTCACAGAAGGAGATAAACAAATCATCTATTAAATCTGCAAGGCAGGGAGCAGTGGAGACTCTATGTCTCTTTGAGAAGTAATTGCCCACCAGCATGCTCACGATACAAACCCACCCCTTAGTGCATCTTTTAGAGGAAGTGAAGATTGCAGGACGTATCCATATGCGATGGATGTTCTTCCTAGAGCACTTCATGAAAACCTTGAAAGGCTTTGTGTGACAACAAGCTCGGCGAGAAGGTAGTATGACTGAAGGTTGGTTGGTATCTGAGGTGTTAGTGCATATTTCATTGTGGCTACCAACAGTGGATTCAGACAATAGTATACTATGGTTTTTGGAGGACGATCATAGATTGACTAGAGATGTGATGGTTGGAAATGGGATAGAAAAAAGGATGGATGATGCAATGGAGAAGAAAGTGAATCGTTTTTGTATGTTGCATCATTTCTCCATGGAGACGTGGCTCAGTACCTACGAGCAAGCCAGGAAAGATCGCGAAGAAGCGCAATCTGAATTTTGATATACTATGTGCCATTGATCGATTTGATATCCCGAGTTCATGGAGGAGATGACATGGTTTATGTCAACACGATGGTTTGTATGGAGTTTTGACCGCAACGTCTCGCAAAGGGGCAAAGGTCTCAATTGAGGAGTGGGAATTCTCGAGGGGATGTAGTCCAAAGGTGACGACGTGTTTAGGGTTTGTCGTATCTAGATTTTATATGCGACAACTAATTAACTGTTTCAATGTACAATACAAAATATACAGTGTGGCGTGGTCGCGCGGATGGCATTTCTGCGTGGAGAGTATTGACAAAATGCACTCCACAACAGTTTGTGCTATCATGGCAAAGTTCGAGCAAGAGAGCGAATGACGAGCAATGGATCCAAACATTATTATAGATGAGATGGATTATTTTGAAAACTTGCAAAGTATTATCAGAGTGGATTACCGTATTTTCTCCATGATCGTGTTTGATGTGCAGTGGTTCAAATTTGCACTTGAAGGAGTTGGGACAATAGTTCAATGAGGTCCATTTGGATTTCTCGAAATAGATTCCAGAAAAGGTTGGATGGATTTACGCGATACGTTTTTATTGCCGGCCCATTGTGAATAGGTGCATGACACTACAACAAAAAGGCTCCATAGACATGCTTGTAGATGCAATATTTGAACTGTGATAAAAAATATCGGGCGCGTTTATTACCACGTCTACTGCTGCATCTACAATTTCGCGTCTAAAAGCATGCTTATAGTCAGAGTTACACACCCATATAGATGCGCGTATTGACGCGCTATGTAAATATATCATCATATTTATAAAAAAGTGGATATATTCATATTGTGTGTCTATACACGCGTGTATCTACATGTCTAAAAAAGTGTTTACTCTGCAAGTTTTTGACGAGAATAGATGCGCATTTATCCTGCAATTTACACACGCTGATAGATGCGTAAAACAGAGCATGAAAAAAAACCAGAGCGCATGTGGCTTTGCACATGCTCTCTGGTTTTTTTTCCCCCCATCAACATCAAATTGTATGCTTAGGGGAAAAAGAGAAATATTATTTCGAAGATTTTTGTACTGAAAACAAAACAATGTATGTAGAACACGAAATTTCATATATATAGATGAAACATTTTTACATGATGAGTTCTAGTGCTTGTGACCTCAAGCATGGTCATGGACCCAAGCACTAGCTGAAAGTAATACATATAAGAAATGAAAATTACAAGCCAAGGGGAGGCATGCATGGATGGGGCTCCTCTACATCTCCTCAGAAGAGGCATCATCATCGCTACCACCACCGCTGCCTATGCCGCTGCCGTTGTCGCCACCGCTACTGCTAGTCCTCCCTTTGCTATCCTCAAATGCATCAGGGTTCACTTATACAAAGGATTAAGGTATATAAATACCATTACAAATAATAAATTAGAGTTACCTATACTTTTCATGTAAAAAATAAAACATACCTCTTCTGGTGGTGGAATCATCACGGCACGATTATATTGCTCCTCCATGATGAGTCCCTCCTCGTAGAAATGTTGCCAAGTGGACGCCCCGTTATGACCTTGATGGTAGCCTACCTCTCTAAGAGTAGGCATCCTACCAACGATATGATACTACGAAACAATTTGAACATACAACATATTAGAATACACTACATAATGAAGTGAAACAAATTACAAAATTTAATTTAAAAAAAGAAATCAAATAATACTTACAAACTCAGCCTCCCATGACTCCCTACCACCGGATCCATAATGCGATGATCCCATGGTTTCCATCTGGATACGTCGCGCCTCTGCATGCTGGCGACTTGTCATTTTCCTTGTTGCTCTCTTTTTGGCCTCTTTCCACTCCCTACGGTGGCAATTGGGTGGTTGGCCATATCCAGGGCGCCCCTACTCTTGTCTCCGCACTGACTCCTTGGCGCACGTCATAAGGTGAGACCTCTTGTTATGAAGTGCGTCTCTCACCTTTGACCATCCCCAATCATCTGAGAATCGTGAATTCTCGGGATTAAGGTACCTTCTATGTACTGCCCGCAGCATCTCTTACCACAAACCATTTTTTTGGTGCTTGAAGAAAATCATGCAATCTTTGTATGTGGCATGCATGACACTCCTCAAGTAGGCTATCACTTCCCTCCCCTCAAAATCATGCAAGATACCACCAACATCAATGATACAGCAGTACATTTGTGGAGGCTCACCTCTCTCATTTCTCGATGAGGGTAATTGAGAGCCACCTCCTAGGCAACCCCCACAAAGCCCTCGACCTCCTCGTCCTCCCACACGACTCTCCCTTCTCCCTCGACGGGCACTACCCTCTACCTCACTCGATTCACGTGCTTCTGCAAATGCACGTGCTTTGGCCGATCCATGTACTTCAGCTGATCCCTGTGCATTAGTTGATCTGTGTGTATGCATAGTGCATGGAGTACCTGTTAGTAGAGTTGTGCCAAGGTTTGGTGTTTGTGCGGCAGTGCTAGGCAAAGATGTGATAGGTGTCCCAGACATCACACTAAAAACCTCCTCTACAGTGGGAGGGCGACCAAGATAATTGGTCATCTCCCCCATGAATTTCTCTTTGTTTGAAAAACCTCCAAAAAAGCTACTAACACCTCTAGAAAACTCCGCTAAGGTGTTGTTCATGCGTTCCAACTCAGGATCAGTGCTAGAAGATCCAGAATTCCACATCTACACAAGAAAAATCATATTACCCTGTGCAGATAAAACATATTATATGCTGCGTCTATATCTGTGTCTATGTGTGCGTCTGTCAGTGCGTCTATTTTCGCGTATATACCTGCATCTACACTGACATCTGGACCCGCTCACAGATGCGCACAATCGGACCATTTTTTTCAAACTTGGTTAAAAAACGCACAAAAAAACCTCCATAGATGACAGTCTATAGCATGTAAAGAGAGAGAGAGAGAGAGAGACAAACAGACCGAGAAAGCAAACAAGATTTAGAGAAAGAAAAAGAACTCACCTCTTTACTTGTTCCGACGGGTGGCGGCTAGGTTGCAAGCTCCTTGTCCTCCTTCTCCCTTCCCTTGGTAAGTTGCTTGAATCTTCTTCTCTTCCTTGCTGTTTGGCTCTTGTTCTTTACTCTTTGGGTCTTCTTTCCTCCTGTCCTCTTTTTACTCTTATTTCTTTCTCTCATTGTCTTCATGAAGTGATAGATAGACATGAGTAGTGATGTCGAGCTCGAACTGCACAAAACGCACAAAAAACACAGGAAATGTTTGAAAAGAAAGCCACAACTTTTTAAAAAAAAATTTAATATTTGTGTAGCGCACCTGTAAGCGCATGTAACTGCGCGTGTATATGCGCAGATAATACATATTACACGCGCTGATAGATGCGCAGGAACAACTAAACTGATTAGATGCTAGATTTTGGTTGTTTTTGGATCAACATTACATGACTTTCCTAGTATTTCAATATCAAAATGTTTGCCTCCATGTTGTAAGTATCAATGCATACATTTAGGGAATATGACATATATAGATTGTATGTGCATAGTGGTCCAACAAATTATCAAGCCTCTTTCTTATTTGCAGGCATTATATATTGTAGTTAAACTCTAACAGTTTATATTGTGAAAAAAGGTGTCATTGATTTAAGCTAAGATCTTAATCTACATTGCTATTCATACGATTTCATTTATGTTGGATTGGCCAATCTGCTTGATTAATGCAAGATATGCTTGATATGATGTTTTTGATTGAGAATACTAGTGAAATATATAGAAAATCTTGAGATAAGAGATGGTACACTAGCAAATCAATTGACCTATGTGGTGACATATATAACAAAGCTTGAGGATAAGAGATAACACATTGACAAGTCAATTGGCACATATGTGGTGACTTACTATACCATCCCACTTGCAATTGCATACAAGTATCAATAGGTGGATAAAGCATGAATGGTTTTTAGCTAGAGAGAGATAATGCAATGAAGGTGTATATGAAAGAGATAGAGAAAGGCATATTATCCTTCAATCAATCAAAGATATACACATGAAGTGACTTGATATAGTAATTAGAGTATTGTCATTTTTAGGATGCTCCATTGACTTCTGCAAGTTCCCATAACCTTGAAGTAGATAGCCAACCACACTTTCCATGGAAGGAAAACTCGACCTCATCAAAGTAACCAAGTTAATTTACTTATACATTTCATAAATAAGAGATTTTTAGTTGACTTGTTGGTATTGCAAAGTATCCTTAGAGTGATCTATTTTAGTCACCAACAAGTGGACACACTAGCTAAAGATGATGAAAAGAGGACATGTGCACATTGGCTACATGTGGTCCACCTTATCTAAAATTATATGTGAGCTATAAGTGTACCTTGACATGATTGAAATAGCTTGCACATGCACAAAGCCAACTGATTTACATCAATCTACTCATGCTATGAATTGGCATGCATGACTTGCTTTTGCTTTGATTGTATTGATTGTGATGTATATTCCTCGAGAATAATGAGATTCAAGGGACTACCCTAAAAAGTGAGGGTACTCCCTTGAATCACCGATTAAGCTTTGATCTATAAGTTTATGCATGGCTAGGTTAAGTGCACAACAAATGAGACATGTGAGTGTATTGATCAGTTCTCTCTCTCTCTCTCTCTCTCTATATATATATATATATATATATATATATATATATATATATATATATATATAGATATATATATATATATATATTGCACATGCACAAGTAAACCTTTGATCTATAAGTTTTAGCCATGGCTAGGTTATGTGCACAATAGATGTAACATGTACATGTATCAATCACTTCTCTGATAATTATGTCGTATATACATCCAATCATCATGCCCTATCCAATCACATTTGTATAGGGCATGATTGGATGTATATTTGTAATACTCAGAAAGAAGTAAAGTTGGTAATGTATATCATTTCCTATACATGTATGCCCTATACATGTATGTCATGTTGTATACACATGTATATCATGTCCTTATGATCCTATACATGTATACCATGTCCTTATGATCCAGGTGTAATTATATCATATATACATCCAATCATGCCCTATCCAATCACATTTGTATAGGGCATGATTGGATGTATATAGGGCATGAAATCATACATATATAATTAGCTTTGAATGATTGGATGTATATTTGTAATACTCAGAAAGAAGAAAAGTTGGTAATATATTCAAACAAATACTAGTTGTTAAGAGGTTTGGTCATATTTAGGGACTTTATGAGAAATGAAAAATATGTGTGTTTATTTTCGCATCTATAGGCGCGTTTATAAACACGGATATATAGACGCATTCTGTATACTAGCGTAAATAGACGCACTGATACACACGCTTATAAACGTGCCCGCTTTTCACGTGTACAGTGCGCATCTATAGGGCCTTTCTCTTGTAGTGTGAGTTCATGTTTTTTTAAATTATATTATAACATGGTACATGTCACAAAAGTTAAATCTCTCTTTTACGTGATTTTTAACATGTAATTTTCTATCCAAGCCCCCAACAACCTCGATGGTGGTACCTTGTACCTTCAGCTCCCCAAAGTACGAGAGTATATGATGAAAGCAATGTTCCTAGTGTAGATGAGGACAATATACATATAGAGGTGTAGATATTGCAAGGTGGAGGCCGCCAAAATCTTGGAGCATGTAGAGGAGCTAGAATTTGGAAAAAATGATGGAAATGCAGGAGTGAGAACGAGGTGGACTCATCCTTTTGTTGTGATCTATCTATCGACCTTATAGTGTATGCAGAGTTGTGTCACGAGATTGACATGGGACCATAAAGAACTTTATACTTGGAGCATCCACCTACTCAATTCATTTATGAATCACTTATAAGGGTACATAAGATATGTATTTTAAGTAAGATAATTTCTTAAGATTTATATTACTGTGCTTTGCTTGATTCCTATTGATTATGTGAACATCAATTTTTGTGTGTGCAGGTGACCTTTGTCGATATTTGGATCCACATGATGAGTCGAGGGAGGAGTGACAAGGAGCTATAGGAGATCTTCACATGTATGTCTCCATATCAAATGGCTCAACTTAGAGATATGGTGACCAAGCGATGTCTCAGACACCATCAGGCCGTTCTATTAGATCTACTTCGGTCTGCTCTCATGCTTTGGTTTCTAGTAGAGAGGGTCGACGCTCCAAACTTGGGAAAATGGAGGGAGTGGTTTTGGAGGATGCTACGGAGACGTGGATGCAATGCCCACGATCGGCTCGTGATACAGGTGCTGCTCCTCGATCTCGTGCAGGCTTGAGAGAGCATGGCTCAGGTGGTTATTATGGAGGTACTAATGCAGTGTCTCCATCTCATCGTTCTACTAGAGCTGCATCACCTATTGGATTTGTCACACCTGTGGGGATTTCTACTCTAGTCACTTTAGCTCTTGCTCAGTCGTTCATAGGTGGCATCTCTATGGGTTCTACTCTGAGAGATACTACCATTGTAGGTACACCAAATATGCATTGGGTCTCTTGGATATGCCTAGGAGCGTGGTCGTCCACAGGTGGGAGAGGATGTTACAACTATATATATCATCTCTCACTTGACTTGGGTCTCACCTATATATACTAACTCTACATCAATATGAATCATTCTTTGGGAGCATGTCTTGTGTATCTCTCTCGTACTCTCTCTCTCTCTTAACATGGTATCAGAGCTATCGATGCGTAGCAACAACAAGGAAGATAAGTTGTTTCATTGTTTATACTTGATTGAATTCTTTGCACAAGTGATGATTTGATACAAGAACTTGTTCAAATTAGAAGTATTAGTTAATTTTGTCTTTGCACAAGATGATATTGGATCCTCTTGGTTTGCAGATTCTGCGATCTCATCTTATTTGTTTTCTCTCGACACACAGGCATGGCCAATTGCGTAATTGTTAACGGATATCCGTCTGGCCAACGTTCGGTTCCCTTCTTCAAAGGACAAGGATTTCCTGGGTGGAAAGCAAAGATGATGCTAATTCTTGAAGGTGACAAATTATTTGATATTGTTTTGGGCGACCTGTCTTGCCCAGTTCAACCTATTGATGTGATGAATAACAATTCTGTGATTACTGATGGTCCATTATTTGAACAATGGAAAATTGATCACACTGATTGGATTCGTCGTGACAAAGCGGCTCGTCGTTATATATTGTCTGCACTTCCTGACTCACTTATGTTGAATGTCTTTCATCTGGAAACCTCTCATGCTATTTGGGAGTATCTTATCTCAACGTTTGAGAAGAAATCGGTTACCAAAATTTTATATCTCCAAACTTGTTTGAAGAATCTTCAATAAAAGGTTGGTACTTCTATGCACTCTCATATCGAGGCTTTTAAAGACATTATCAATCAGCTTGGTGCTGCCGGCACTCCTGTTGCTAAAAATCAGATTGTTACTCAACTTCTTCATACCATCAAAGATCCTTTATATGACAATATCATCACTATTTTGTCTAACAAGGATGATATCCACTTTGATAAAGCATGTATATCTCTTATTGAATATTCTCAACGTCATGAGCATCATTTGGAAAAATCTGATGTTGTTTTGGTCACTCGTGAACAAAGGGATTTTGATGCTGCTTTTGTTGCTCGCAAGCGTCCTGCTTCACGTTTTCAGCAGGGTGGATGCTCTAATCCAGGTAGTAAATCTTCTCGTCTTGCTTATCCTAACAAACATTGTTCTTATTGTGATAAGAAAGGTCATGTGGCTTCTGATTGCTGGGCACGTCAATATGATGAGGAGCATGGAGTTACTACAAAGCAACCTCGCTCGTCCAAAAGTTTTCCTCCTTGTGATTATTGTGCACATACAGATCATCCATCTCGTCGTTGTTATAAACGAAGATATGATGAAGAACGTTCTCGAGCTTATATTGTTCAACAAACTTCAACTGATGATGATCATACTCATCAGGAGCTCAATTTCGTCCATTATGATATCTCTCCAGAAAAGGTACTTCATGTTCATGATGGTTCTCTATTCATCGTTGATTCAGGTGCCACTGGAAACATGACATACCAATCGCAATGGCTTCACAATTATCATTCTCTTCCTGTCAAGAAGTTTGTTTACCTGGCGGATGATACGACTTGTCAAGTCAAAGGAGTGGGTGATTTATATCTAGGGACTGTTTCATCCACTAGAATATTAAGAGGAGTTCTTCATGTTCCAGATTTGCAAATAAATCTTCTTTCTGTTGCTCGTCTAGTTGATCTTGGTTTGTTTGTTGGCTTTGATCATAATCAATGTCGTATAGAGAAAGACGGGCATACTATAGCAGTGGCTCCTCGACATGGTAATCTATTTGAGCTATCATTGAATGATACAGTTGCAAATGTTGTTACTGCCCCTGGAGATGCAGATTGCAAATTATGGCATCAACGATTTGCACACTCCGATTTTGCCAAAATTCTTGATCTTCATCGTCATGGTCTTGTGCAAGGTATGGATCTTAAATCTCATCCACGTATGGGAATATGTGAGTACTGTGCCCTTGGAAAACATCATCGTTCGCCTTTCCACACTTCTACTTCATCACATTCCTGTGCTCTCTTGGATTTGGTTCATATCGATATTTGCGGTCCTTTTCCTGCCTCAAAGTCTCAATATCGATATTTTATAACTTTCATTGATGATTTCTCACGGTACACACATGTCTATCTTCTTCGACATAAGTCTGAGGCTTTACCTATATTTAAACAATACAAGATAAGTGTGGAGCTTCAAACTGGATTCTCTATAAAGACGCTTTGCAGTGACAATGGCGGTGAATATGTATCCAATCTATTTGATGACTTGTGTAAGGATCAAGGTATTCATTATGAGTTTACAGTTCCTTATTCTCCTCAACAAAATGGTGTTGCTGAGCGCAAAAACCGCATGATTCTTAATGCTATACGTTGCATGCTTATACACTCTGGTTTGTCTCGAAAGTTTTGGACTGAAGCACTTCTAATAGCTATTTTTATTCAAAATCATCTTCCAACTACTGCGCCTGCTCGTAAAATTCCTATAACAATTTGGACAGGGAAGACACCTTCAGTCTCTCACTTTCGCACATTTGGCTGCATTGCTTATATTCATGTGCCCAAGGACACTCGACATAAGTTGGATCCTCCAGGTTTGAAGGTTATTTTTCTTGGTTATTCAGATCATTCCAAAGGTTACAAATTTTATGATCCTTCTTCTCAAAAGGTTATCATTAGTCGTGATGCTATATTTGATGAGAAGACTATGGGTGGCACATGGTCGTTAGATGTTTCAGATGATACACAGTCTTTGGTTAGTGCATTTCCTTACTTGCTTTGTGATTCTACTAATTCTGATGATCATAAACCTCCTTCACCTCCAAAGAAGATTGATGAAAATTTGGAGATCTATGTTGATCTTCCTATTGAGATAGAGCATGGATTCTATTCTATTGAATATGATGTCTTTGATGATGCTATGTCTGTCCAAGAGGATCCAATATCATATATGGAAGCTATCAATTCGTCTCAAAGGGATCAATGGCAAGAAGCTATGCAAGCTGAGTATGATTCTTTAATCTCCAAAGGTACATGGATTCTTACTGAACTCCCCCCAAATCGTGTTCCTATCAAATGTAAATGGGTTTATAAAACTAAGACCAAAGCTGATGGCTCATTTGATAAGTTCAAAGCACGACTTGTTGCAAAAGGTTACTCACAGATTGCAGGAGTAGATTATCAAGAAACATATTCTCCCGTTGTGCGCTCCACAACTGTTCGTATGATTTTGGCTTTTGCAACACTATTTGATCTAGAAATTCACCAAATGGATGTTAAAACGGCTTTTCTCAATGGAGATCTTGAAGAAGAAATCTATATGGAGCAACCTGAAGGTTTTATGATTGCAGGAAAGGAGCATCTTGTATGCCAGCTTCATCGTGCATTATATGGATTGAAGCAAGCCTCTCGTGCTTGGTATATTAAGATTGATCAATGTTACAACTATATATATCATCTCTCACTTGACTTGGGTCTCACCTATATATACTAACTCTACATCAATATGAATCATTCTTTGGGAGCATGTCTTGTGTATCTCTCTCGTACTCTCTCTCTCTCTTAACAGAGGACACATGTTAGGTATACCCTA
This sequence comes from Lygodium microphyllum, assembly GCF_053477565.2. Classification (NCBI taxonomy): domain Eukaryota; kingdom Viridiplantae; phylum Streptophyta; class Polypodiopsida; order Schizaeales; family Lygodiaceae; genus Lygodium; species Lygodium microphyllum. Next base: position 7,918,224 of record NC_141154.1, read on the forward strand.
GAGGGGTATGGATACCTTGTAAATGATAGGACAAAAGTCATCATCATGAATGATGAGAGGAGGAGGGTGATGGCTTTTATGAGAGAGTTGTGCCAATAATTTTTTCAGCATGTCTTAGATCCTTGGAAGAACATACCAGAGGGGAGCAAGGGCTACATCATAGTATCCTTGCATGAAGAGTTTCCGGTACCCGCCGCAACATATAGATTTTTCACAAGCTAGATGATGGAGTGCATGCATCCGTACATGTCACATTGACCATTAGACGCACGCAGAAGGCACTTAAGGGTAGTAGGGCCTCAAAGCCCGCATGGCTAGACGCAGATGAATGGCGTACACTCAAGGAGAAGGCTACAGTTTCTCCAAGATGTTGAAGACAACAACTGGAGGTGCCAAGGGCATGACTGGAGATAGGAGTGGTCCATCATCTTGGGTGTGGCAACCCAAGACTTATCTGGAGGACTTTGTAAGTTTTTCTTTAGTTCTACTTGCTTATTTTTTTGCAATATCCATTGTATTGACAATCATGTTTTTAATAGTTGTATTTTGTTTTCTTTGCAACACTCCATTATAAACTGCGATTCCACCAGCCTAGAGACTTGATATGTAAAGAGACATGGTCTCACTGCATTGATCGATCGATTGTATGGCTGTGGTGGCCCAGTAAGTCACTCATCTTTCTTGTCCGTAGTTACTAATTTTAATTAAAATGCATTATTGTATGGTAGAATGATGTGTAGTTGTTTTTTTTTTGAAAGTCCATTCAATACTCCTTTGCGGCGGGACGAGATTTCAGATGGCAAGGATCTATAGCTCGCCCTTGGATTTTTGGAGCGCACATTCTCTTATTTTTTGGTCATGTGATTTATGTAGGCATTTTCAATGCACTATGTTATTTTCATCCCTTGTATCTTGCAATGATGCCAGTGTCGCTTTCATTACCTAATCTTGTATTTATTTTATGTATCAAGCTTATGGATTCAACTACACTTTGCCTTCATTTTGATGGGCATTATACACCGTACTATAACTCTTTTGTATGGCCCAAATAAAGCACATAGTGCTATTTGTGGCAGGATTGCCCTGCCACAATTTTCCTTTTTCTTGTAACCATCACTATTAGCATCGCAAATTAACTACACACATCGCTATTGGCATTGCCATGTGCATCCCAAATCATCGCTATATGCATTACTATTTGCATCGCATTATTCGACACATATAGCAACGACTATAGCAACTATTCTATGGCAATGCTAATACTTACTTTTTTGCAACGACGAGGGCAAAATTTTTTCTGAACATTTTCGTTGCTTTGAACGTCAGTATGTGACATGTATCTTGTAGTGATTGGGTATTCCTCCTAACTGGCAATTACATAATTTTTTTCATATTAGTTGAAACCATTCAAGAAAACACCTCCATTTACACTTGTTTGTTGATGATATGCCTTTACTAGAGACTAACATTGAAATTTTAGTTCATGACATAAATCCTTGACCATGAATACACAACTACTAGACGAAGTTATCAATAACATAGATATTTAGTCAAATACGAAACTCATTCTGTAGACGAATCACAATAGATATAGAAATTAGCATTAACTTTTTGCAATATGACAATCTAATTAGTTTCTTCTACTCACAATCACATTAAATATCCCATGGGTATATATTAGTCATAGTGGGTAGTGTTTTGTGTAAAATCCATGGAAATTTCTAGTGCAAATTTTCCACAATAGGTAGTACTAGTATATGGTGTAGATTCATCGTAGTAAGCAACACATGCATCTGGCTAGGCATTCTTAAATTGTTCTTTGAGTTATCAATTGGGGAAATTTACTTTTTAATCCTTGAGAAATATTATGAAAATTATGCTTAATATGATATTCAATCAAAAATTATTATTATAGATTTTACTTATTTATCACATGATCCATGACTTATAATACAAGGCACACATGTGACACTAGTAGTAGTATGCATGGCAAATAGATGGAAGGATACTAATGTATTTTGTACCTGGTGACCATATAATTCAATGAGTTTATTTGATGTATTTATTAAGAGGGAAAATATACAATTTTAGTAAAGTTATAAGAATAGGATATGTTTTGATTTATGTGCACAAAAGCAAGTCGTGTGAGGTGAGAAAAAGTAAAAAACACAAAAAATATACTATCAATATATTTTGGTAGAAGAGCTTATTCAAATATTATAAATACATGTATGGGAGATGTGCCCATCCATGCATGGGGGGAGATTGTATCCATTCTTGTATCGTACAATTCGTTGGTGTTTTCTTCTCACATGCTATTTGTTCACTTCTTATTCTCAATTATGGTATATCTTATGGTGAAAGCAAGCAATATGGATTTCCTTTGTAATATTCATTGTACAACTTGGCGCAAAGCTTGCATATCACCAAATGGGCCTCTAGGGGGAGTGATCTATGATCCCAATAGGCACCGAAAACTAGAAACACAAAAATAAGAGAAATCAGAAATTTTCAAGGTAATTTCAAGAAAAAAATGCAATTAGATCCATATTTATATATGAATACATACTCGATAAGACTTGTGCCACCCACAATACTTCAAACCAATTGGTTGATTGGTTTTAATGAAATCCAAATGTGGATTCTGGATGAGATTGGTCACTATGTAAATCTTTGATCTTCTACTCTTTACCTTTTGTTGCTCTGCTTGTAACATTCTTGATGGGGATCTTGAAAGATGAATGTGTCCATCCTCAACCAGTTGTGGCTAGTATGCTTCTATGGCATTTGCCTCTTGTAGGTTTTCATGAGCAATCATCGAGTCCCTTGACCCCATGATGTACAATTCAAATCAACTTCATCTCCTCTTTTTATGTTCCTCTTTTCCTCTTTATCATGTCTGATTTTCTTTATAACTATGCTAGGCTATAAGAAATGAAGATGATGGCATGCCTAGTAAATAGATTCACGATATGTTGCTCACCTTTTATCCCACTCTTGATTCATTGAAAGTATAATCATAGGGGTGTCTTCTATCTATTTGTTTTGGGTGCAAAGGAAGATCTATAGCCACACCCATACCATCCCTTTGGCTATGGTGTTATCTTAGAATTGCTTATTTCACAAATTGCAAAGAGAGGAGCTATTGCAAGTTAATCGCAACATAATGCACAATGCATTTGTGAAAAATATTGTCTTGTTTAGTACCAATATAGGCTTTGCCAACCAATATGAGATATATTGGAGTGCCAAGAGAGAGGATGGTAGTCAAAAGAAGCAACCTCCCATGCTACAACTTATTGCTATAGGGGGAGAGTACACTTTGTCAACCCTCCTACATCCTCATCACCTCTCCGTTTCTTGGGAAGTAGGTCCTAAATATTCATGGCTCTCATATTTTCAAAAACCTACACTCAACAAACATATTGTAGTTTAGCAAGTTGTTGCTCCTGCTCAACACTAGCTCTTGTATTGGAAAGATAGTTGACTTGCCCTAGTGGCAATAGAGAGGAGGTTAATAGTGTGTGGCATGGAAGCTACTATTATGCTAGTAACATTAAAGGCTAATACACATTTAGACTTGCTAGTTAGCTGATCATGCATATGGATGGTGCTAGCATGACTTTCTACTTTTATACAAGAGTATGTCATTCAATTTGATGTTCTCATGACTAAGGATTCTTCCTCATGCTTCTCAATTCAAGCGAAGAGGCATTTTAGACAATCTCCAATAATCTACAAGCTCTAACCAATGTGCATGCATATGAGCACCAAAGGAAGAGAAGAAAACCATACACTTGTATTTGTAGAACACCTTGTTGCATTGAGCTAATCAAGTACATATGGTTACTATTAAATGACTTGAGGAGATCATAGCAAGTTAAATTTTTTCACACATTTCAAGAGGACACTACAACATATAACTAAGGTGATTCTGTGGTGCGCAGATCGGACGCAAGTAGCTCACGTAGTGAATTCCCAAAGGTCCCCAAGAACAAAGCACTCTACTTTTTAGCACAAAAACTAATGTAAAAACAAGCACGACATGAGACAAGAGACAAATTGGGTTGAATCTCCCCCATGCCTTGTGTGAGCGCTTCACAAAGCATGTATTTAATATATATTTTCAATCTTTTTGCTCAAAAATAGCCCAATTACAAAAATATGACAAGCTTTTAGCTTTTGAGTTTGCTTTCTACCAAAAATAGGAAAATAAAGCTAATGGACGGTGCCCAAAGAGTCTGGCACGCCCAATCTCAATGTCCAAATAAAAATAACATATCCAGGCGCATAAGCGCATACAAAATAATAATAAATAGTCGATGTCTCTATAGACATAATCAAAATATAGGCGTGGCGCCTATCAAAATATAGTCCAAAGGTCGAAAACCCGCTAGACTCCAATGCTTTCCTCCGCCACTGCTGCTATCTCTACACATCAATTGAAGCATTCACAATCGTTAGTAAAATAACACAATTAAACCGACAAAAGTGAATACCTAGCAGTCTTCAGCTACATAAATAAATCAACTGGTTAGAAATAAATCCTAACCTTAATTTATTACGAGTGCGCACTCTAAACTCATAAACTTTTATTAATTTAATATGCATTTTGCGGAATCACCCACTATGGAATTACCCATGTACACACTAAATTAATGAAACGCCCGAAAAGGACAGGCGTCCCCATCAACTTCTCGCACAAAGAATCCTCTTTGCGTATGAGCCTCGGTCATCTAAGTTTACGGAATCCACCGTAAAACCTCACGGAATCCACCGTGGAATATGCCTCCTGGCATCATACCCCCGGGGTGGGATAGCAATTGACCTCAATTGCTATTAGCTCAATGTGGAGCTAACAGAGTGGGGAAAGCATTTAGGTCTCTAGCGTGCATCCATTGTGCTTCTTCTACAGGATGGTTCTTAAATTTCACGAGATATCTAGAGTACCTTCGGCCAGTTCTAGTGGTCATGTAATCAGTGTCTATGATGGCTTCTGGTTCAAGGATTTCAGTCTCTTCTTCTAGTAAAGGTGGGTTTTCATAGACAGGGTGGATAGGTAATTGTCCTCTAAATGGTCTCAATAAACTAATATGAAAGGTATTATGAATTTTCCAATGTGATGGCAGTTCTAACTTGAATGCATTGTCATTAATCTTATGAATGATTCTAAATGGTCCGTAGAATCTAGGGGCTAATTTGACAACTGGATGTCTATCTACACTTTGCAGTCTACGCTTTTCTATTCTAAGCCAAACATAATCATCTACTTTGAAATTCATGGCTTGTCTTTTCTTGTTGGCTTGTTTGGTATATGATTGTTGGGCTTTAGCAATCATATCCTTTACTTCATCAAAAATAGTGTTATGCATAACAGCAATATCATCGGCACTTTGTATTCTATTAGACAAAGATGCAACAGGTGTAGATAATCTATATCCATAAATAACTTCAAAAGGTGCTTTCTTTGTAGATGTGTGCGGTGTATTATTGTAAGCAAACTGTAATAAATGCAAATGAGTATCCCATGTTTGAGGTTTAGAGATAGTGTATGCACGTAAAAGATCTAAAATAGTGCTATTTGTGGCTTCTGTTTGTCCATTTGTTTCTGGATGAAATGCAGATGAGAAATCAATCTTTGTGCCTAGATTTGCAAACAGTGTAATCCAGAAATTATTACAAAATCTAGAATCTCTATCTGAAATAATCACTTTCGGCAATCCATGGTTAGTAAAAATAGTTTTCAAAAATAATTGTGCTGCTTGTGATGCTGTTAAAGTTTTCTTACATGCAATGAAATATACTTGCTTACTAAATCTATCTACAATTGTCCAAATCATGTCATGGTTAGATTTAGTATTTGGTAAGCCAGTAATGAAATCCATAGATATATGTTCCCAAGGTTTAGATGGAATAGATAAAGGCATTAATAACCCATACTATTTACCATGATGTCTTTTTATTCTTTGACAAATCAGACATTCAGAAACAAAATTAGACACATCTGCATCCATATGCGGCCAATAAAAATCTTCAGTTAACATGCGTAATGTAGAAATGATACCTCTATGACCTTGATATGGGGGACAATGAATTTCATTTAAAACAAAAGATCGGAATGGAATAGTAACACACAGTCTCTTTTCAAAGAACATGAATCCATCATTATATGACAATGAATCAACAGGAATGAAATTATTTTGAACTAATTTTTGCCAATCAGAATGAAAAGTAATATCCTGGTGATATGTGTCTTTCATAGCAATCAAAGAATCAAAAGATATGATAGAAATGTTATGAATTGCAGGTCTTCTACTTAATGCATCAGCAACTACATTTTCTTTTCCAGGTTGGTATTGAATGATAGGATGGAAACTTTGAATGAATGAAGCCCATTTGATATGGCGGTCAGAAATTTGGGGTTGGCTAAGTAGATGTCTAATGCTTTGCTGGTCGGTCTTTATCATGAATTCTGAACCCATTAAATAATGCTTCCATTGTTTCAATGCTTGGACAACTGCTAAGAGTTCCTTATCATAAGTGGAATATTTGAGCTCAGAGGGTTTCAGCTTAGAACTAGAATATGCTATTGGATGGTTGTCTTGCATTAACACGGCTCCTATTCCTGATCCGCTAGCATCAGTCACAACTAAAAAGAATGGTCGGTTAAAGTCAGGCAATTGTAGAACAGGGGCATTGGTCAATGCACGTTTAAGTAAATCAAAGGATTTCTGCTGGTTTTCAGTCCATTGATAAACAATGCCTTTCTTAAGAAGTTTGGTCAGTGGTAAAGCAAGTAATGAGAAATTACGTACAAACGTCCTATAGAAACTAGCAAGACCAAGGAATGAGCGTAATTCATGTACATTTTTAGGAATAGGCCAATGCAATATTACGTCAATTTTCTTAGGATCAACTTTTATTCCTTCTTCTGATACAATATGACCTAGATATTCTATTTCTGTCTTAAAGAATTCACTCTTGTCAGGATTTGCAAACAATTGATTTTCTTTCAGTAATTGAAAAACTTATGATAAATGCTCATAATGCTCTTTTTCACTTTGACTGAATACTAAAATATCATCAAAGAAAACAATCACACAATACTGATATTTTAGAAAAATACGATTCATCATTCTACTGAAAGTGGCAGGTGCATTAGTTAATCCGAATGGCATAACTAAGAATTCGTAATGGCCAAACTGTGTCCTGAATGCAGTCTTAAATATGTCGGATCTATCTAGCCTCACCTGATGATATCCAGATTTAAGGTCAATTTTACTAAATATAGAAGATCCTTGCAGTTTGTCCATAAGGTCATCAACTCTAGGTATAGGATACCTATTCTTTACAGTGATCTTGTTTAATGCTCGGTAGTCAATACACATCCGATAAGTATTATTCTTTTTCTTGACTAAGAGCACAGGTGCACCGAATGGGGAACTGCTAGGTCGAATTAAACCTCTATTTAGTAATTCTTCTACTTGACTCTGGATTTCTTTTTGCTCTATTTGATTGTGCCTATATGGGGCTTTGCAAGGTGGTTGTGTGCCAGGTATTAGGTCAATCTTATGGTCTTCTGGACGTGATGGAGGTAAACCTGGTGGTAGGTCTTCTGCAAAACAATCCTTAAAATATGCAAGAAATTCCTTATGCCTAGGGTGTATATGAGTTTCTTTTGCGTGCAATTCATTCACCCAAATGAGATATGATTTAGTATTCTTGCGTAGTGCACGTTTTGCTTGAGTATGCGAAAGCAGTGGAAACATATGAGATGCATGCATACCAAATAATGTAATAGATTTTCCTTGAAAATTAATATTCATTGTGTGTGTGGAATAATCTATATTGGGATTATGTTGGTGTCTCCATGGCATTCCTAGAATAATGTCGCTAGACTGTAATGGGACAACTAAGAAATTTCTTCTTTCAATATATGGACCAATTTGAATTTCTAAATTTTGAACTTCTTGTGTGCCATTGTACCTAGTGCCTAAAAATGCAGCTTTTATGCGATAGTGCGTAGGTACTGTATGCAATTTCAATTCCTTTACCAATTTTGCTGAAATAAAATCATGCGTACTACCGTCATCATGTAATAAAGTTCTTTCTTTTCCATGCACCATACATTTCATAGTCAACAATGAATGTAAAGTAGGCATACCTGGTAAAGTGTCGGAAGTAGTAGTAGGATCATCTTCTTCTTCAGTGAAGTCCGGCATATCCTCATGCTCGTCCTCGTCCATAGCTCCAAGGTAGTTGATATGTGCTGATGGCTTCTTTGAATGACAATTTGCTGCGAGATGGCCTGGCTGGTGACACTTGTAACATACGATGGGCTTGGCTTTGGTCACATTATTTGCAATGGCTGGGAGTCTGGGTATATTTGGATTTGCTTGTTGGATAGGCTTAGGATTTGGATTGACAGTGGATGGTAATGCGGGTGGTTTAGGCCAATTCTTGCGGAAAGATGGTGATGAAAAACGACCTGGATTAAACCTTCTGAAATTTGAATTGAATTCTTTAGATCCATAATTACCGTTTGCTTGGAATGACTGCGGTCGTCGATCTCTTCCACGTAACTTATCTTCAGTGTCGTGAGCTAAGGAGATGGCATCTTCAAGAGTAGCAGGCTTGAACATATTCACCTCAGCGTAGTAATGTCCAAGAAGTCCAGACATGTACTTCCGCTTATGGGTCGTCTCTGGTACGTCTTCAAGCATGCGTAGCTGTAAGAGTGCATTCCAAAAACGCTCTGTATACTGTGGAATAGGCTCACGGTCGCGTTGTTGCAGTAAATCCCATTGCTTGATAGCCTTCTCATGAAATTGTGGTGGAAGGAAATTTTGCATGAACTTCTTCTTAAAATCTTCCCATGTAGCAGGACATTCTATGCTCTTGTGGACTACAGTCCACCAAAGTGATGCTCTATCTATCAGATGATTAGTAACACACTTGATTTTATCTTTCTCATGATAAGTTTCCTCATGGAAATAGTCATCAAACTGGCTAATGAATGATAAAACAGTCTTTCCTTCTCTTATGCCATTGAAAGTGCGAAACTTGAAACTTCGTTTACTTATCTTGGATTCCTTGCGAATGGTTTGTGCTTCAAGAGTGGCGTCGATGGTACGGCGTATCAAATCTTCAGCTTGAGGTTCTTCTTTATCAGTGGACGCTCCTTGTAGCTTTGTCAATTGCGCTTGCAAGGCTTGCCTAGCTCTTCGCTCTTCGTCCAATTGTAACATGATAAGATCCAGCTTTTGTTCCATGGTAGGCTCGGGTAGATCGTCTTCAGCCATAGGATCATCCATATGTGGGGTAGTCATCCTGTAAAACTCAACAAACCTTTCTCACTCAAAATCAGTTAGCGGGATGAGCGTAGCTCAAATTTGGGGTTACAAGGCTATGTATTTTGGGTATTTTCTTCTTCAATTTTCAGAAATTCTGAAATATTTCTGTCTCCGTTTGCTGAAAGTACTTCAACGAACTTGTAGATAGGTAGAACAGCTTGCTGCGAACAACTTTCCAGTTCTGAGTTTTTGCAAACGAACAAGTCTTCTAGGAGTTTCGAGCGTTAGTCAGTTCTGATTTAGTCTGACTTGCAGAGTTGCAGACTTAACAGACTTGCAGGGTTATTGACTTGCTGAACTTAGCTGACTTGCAGAACTTGCAGGACTTGATTAGTGTCGACTTGCGAAACTTGACTTCTGGAGTGCGTGACTGAGAGTTTGCAGACTTGTCTGCCCAGTAGAACTTGCAGAGTATAGTAGGATTTAAGCTTAATTAGTTAAGCTTAAAGCTTAATAATAAGAAGAAGGCCGCCGTTTTTCTGATCGTGGGGGGGGGGGCCGTTTTTTCTTCACGCGATTTTCGGACCTTCTCTTGTTGATTACGATTTGAAGATTATGAAGCTAATAAGCTTCTTAAGCTTAAAACTAAGCTTTTTTTAATGAAGAAGATTAGAGATTTCTCACTGTTCTATCACGACTTGTTCATGGAGTTGAGGGAGTGGTCCTCCGCCGACAGAGAGTGGTCCTTCGCGATCTGAGAGTGGAAACAGGGGTTCTTGATCGCCAGAAGTCTGCCTGTATCGACGGTTCGCGACGAGATTGACTGTAGAGGTCGTTTGTTCCTGGAGCTCCGCCTTCGCCCGAGATTGGTAGCGATTGGAAGCCCTTGATCTCTGCTCCGCTCTGATACCACTGGTGCGCATATCGGACGCAGGTAGCTCACGTAGTGAATTCCCAAAGGTCCCCAAGAACAAAGCACTCTACTTTTTAGAACAAAAACCAATGTAAAAACAAGCACGACATGAGACAAGAGACAAATTGGGTTGAATCTCCCCCATGCCTTGTGTGAGCGCTTCACAAAGCATGTATTTAATATATATTTTCAATCTTTTTGCTCAAAAATAGCCCAATTACAAAAATATGACAAGCTTTTAGCTTTTGAGTTTGCTTTCTACCAAAAATAGGAAAATAAAGCTAATGGACGGTGCCCAAAGAGTCTGGCACGCCCAATCTCAATGTCCAAATAAAAATAACATATCCAGGCGCATAAGCGCATACAAAATAATAATAAATAGTCGATGTCTCTATAGACATAATCAAAATATAAGCGTGGCGCCTATCAAAATATAGTCCAAAGGTCGAAAACCCGCTAGACTCCAATGCTTTCCTCCGCCACTGCTGCTATCTCTACACATCAACTGAAGCATTCACAATCGTTAGTAAAACAATACAATTAAACCGACAAAAGTGAATACCTAGCAGTCTTCAGCTACATAAATAAATCAACTGGTTAGAAATAAATCCTAACCTTTATTTATTACGAGTGCGCACTCTAAACTCATAAACGTTTATTAATTTAATATGCATTTTGCGGAATCACCCGCTATGGAATTACCCATGTACACACTAAATTAATGAAACGCCCGAAAAGGACAGGCGTCCCCATCAACTTCTCGCACAAAGAATCCTCTTTGCGTATGAGCCCCGGTCATCTAAGTTTACGGAATCCACCGTAAAACCTCACGGAATCCACCGTGGAATATGCCTCCTGGCATCATTCTGATGGTTGCAAGAGAGAACCAAATTGGTCTTCACAAAGGGTTGAAGGTGCCAACACAAACTCTACAACCAAAGGCAAATTATCAAATTACATTTCTCCATCACAATTGTCCTATGCTACTTCTTAGTATATTTCCTCATTAAATGAGATCCTTCTTTAGTTCAAAAAGAAGATTTACACAATAATCTATCCATGTTGTTCTTTGTATATAAGTTTATTTAGCAATAGAAATCCATCCACTCTTGCCTGAACAAGCATTCTATGCTATGGAGACAACACTGTGTTGGAAATGTATAATGTTTTTAAGGTTATAAATCGCAACTCTAACATTGCATTTAGGAATATGCTTATGCCATTGTACAAAATCATGTTGTGATTCTTTCTGTTATGCAAATCTACAGCTATAAGCTTAGTCAAGTTCAGCATAAGCTCTAAAGGAAGATCAAGGTTATCATAATATCTCAAAGCTAATATCCAAAATATTTGGATATCAAGGGATGGACTAAATAAACATCTACTTGAAAGGAGGCCATAGAATGTCCGATCCTATAATAGAAATTGAAGGATTTTACATAAAGGGTTTATTTATATCAGTGGCATTTACATGACCATTGTTGCAAAATGTTTGGGTTCTAGGAGTGCATACACCTCAAAAAGTTAGGTTTTAATTCCTAAAAAATAGATTTTAGTGTCACTATATCTTACATGTTTGATAGGTGATTGCATGCCTATCTATTGACACATCCTACTAGATTCCTACTTTTTAGTGTGGATGGCATAATGGATCACCACATGTGAGTGGAAGCCTATGCATGAAAGAAATCTAGGATCACTTAAGATATAATTTATTGAAGTAAAGTGCCTTGATCATTCTTGGTGAATGTAAACCCCAATGTGGTCTATACTAGATCAAGTGAATGCTTCATTTAAAAAAGTCTAGCAAACAGATAGAAGCAAGGATCATCTAGTGAATTGTTATGACCATCTACCTCACCCATTCTAGTAGCAATCTTTAAAACTTAAAGGAGACAAGATTAAAAGAGTTGAGGATAAACAAATGTGAGAATCTTTAGAGAGTGATTTGTGATAATAATTACAAGAATGTAAAAGACTTGACAAATCAAGAATCCTCCAAAACTCAGCATTAAAAAATAATTTCGTTAAAGGTATTTTAGGGTTGAAACCATCCAATAATAACTTAAAAGGATTAAGACTATTAGGCACATGATAGCAATGCTTGTTCCTAGTTGTATGTTGGTCTCCCACAAACCATTGAGTGTAAAGTGCTTCTGGTGATGTTGCACTTGGAAAAGTGCCAATAAAGTGCTAGAAACCTTCACCATTTCGATAAACGAGTGTGATTGATCTTGCTAAGCCATCTCAATGGCGCTTGGTACCCTTGACCTGCTCATATTTAGTTGTGAATGTTTTAAACTGAGCTTAATAAAATCATGTTCGCATCATAAAATAAAAATATTTACTTAAAATGAATCGATATGCCTATTCGTTTATAGGCACATTGACTTGTACATTATGCTTATTGGTGTCACGATCAATTTATCAATTTACTACTTTAGTATTCTAAATGATATGTTTTGTCTTGACTCGTCTCACCTACTTCTCTACATGGTATCTCTCTTGTAGGGCCTATCGTAGTTGCTTTAGGAAGACATTCTTCTCACGTTCTTACTCCAACCCTCCCAACTACTGCTGATTTGAATAGCTTTTGATGGCTCACACTATTGCAACCACGTGCACTTACAAAATCAATAGGTTTAGAGACTCTAATTATCATACATGGAAATTGAAAATTGAAAATATTTTGCAGAAACTCGACCTGCTTGGGATTGTTGACAATTATGTAGTACAACCGCAAGCTAATGATGCTACCTATGTGGATTGAACTGCAAAGGATTTGAATGTTGGGTTGGAGCTTCTCCTTCATTTGAGCAAGCGCCCTACCCAATTGGTTCGGACCTTAACCATTGTGGAAGCAATGTGGGATCAAATCAAGGCACACTTGATCCAGCTTCATCTATGTGAAGATGATGATGTCCCTACTAATTTTGCCCAAAATTCGCAAGAGTCAATGGACAACGTCTCCACATCGGGTCTCCACCTTCCCGCTAATATCTAGGCTATGTTATTATTGGTTGCATTACCCCCTTCATGGCAACCTTTTATAACCACGAAGGTGTCTGCAAATCTAATCATGCCCACTCTCATTCCTAGTATTCTCCAAGAGAATACTCTCCCTCAAATTGTTGCCATACCTCATCTTCATCATCACAATCTACATATCCTTTGGCCATGTTCGCCTCAAATTCGTGTCAGCCCCCCTTTCACCCACCATCTTTTGAAGGTCATCCACGCCCCTGTCAACTTTCCAATATAGCCCCCGACAAATTCAAGTTGCACCATTTTTGTAAATTTTGTGGCAAAGTTCGCCATTTGGCTCATGATTGTCGGTCATAAACCTTTGACAAGGAGGACCCAACTTCGATTGACGTGGCCAAGCCCATATAGTCGATGAGGAGGACCAAGTTGATTACTTTGCATCTAGTCTAGATTATTCTTATGAATCTGATCAGTCCAACACTAATGATGCACTCCTTGCATACATGGTCATTGATGTGTCATCCCTCTCCTCTTCGTCTTCCATGTGGGTCTTGGATAGTGGCACCACATGCCACCTCACCTCTTGTTTCGACTGGCTACTTCACTATAAACCTCTACCATCGCCATTTCTTGTCCCCTTTGGAAATAACATCATTGCTCTTGCACTTCAAGTTGGTGTGTTGTGCACATCCAATTGATGGGTGGCAAAGTCGTTGATATTGACCGAGTATACTATGTTTCCCAATTCGCTGAAAATCTAATTTCCCTTAGCAAACTCACTAATGCTTCTACATCTGTTGAGTTTTTTCATAATCACTGTCTCATTTGCCTTACTCTTTCTAATGGTCATCTTTATGTTGCCCAATGTCCTCGTATAGGAAAGCTTTATCTTTTAGGTTCCACTCCACCTTCAACTGAGGCCTATAGTACATCTCATACCCCTTTGTCCAACCATTCTACTCTTCTATGACATTATCTTCTTGGTCATTTAAACCTTCAAACTATGCAATACATCCATACTCATAAGCTTGCTCATGATTATACCTTACCTTCCCATGGTCACATTACACTTTGTGAAGGGTGTATTTATGGGAAGCTTTCAAATAAGCCCTATCAGAAGTCCCATACCTTTACTGTTTCTACATTCTAGCTTATCCATTCTAACCTGTGCAGATACTTGCCTACTCTTTTCATGCCAAAATTCTACTATTTCATTACCTTTATTGACGACTATACTGGTTTCACTATCCTTCAACTCTTCAAGGGACAAAAAGGCCACTACCATTCTTAAAGCTTTCACCCATTACCATACTTTGGTAGAAAATCAACTTGGTTCAAAGCTAAAGGCCATTTATACTGACAATGGTGGCATGTATGCCAATAATCTTTTTCTTGCTTAGTATTAGTTGCATGGTATCCACCATCGCCTTATCATTCCTAAGCACCTGCAACAAAATGGTCTTGTCGAATGGAAAAATAGAACCGTTATGGAATCTGCTAGGTCTATGCTTAAGGTTGCCTCCTTCCTTTTGGGATGAGGTTGTTATCACTGCATGTTAGCTTCCAAACTGCGCCTACCATCACTCCATGCAACCCATCCCTTACACCTTATGGTTTTAACACCAACCCACATACAGACATCTTCACATTTTTGGGTTTCTAGTGTATGCTTTTGTGCCTTTGGACACTCGTCACAAATTGGATTAGCATGCCCTTAAGGTTATCCTTGTGGGCTATAGTGAACCATACGTTCTAAAGTGCTATCGTACCAGCCGAAAGTCTCTCTTGACCCATACGGCTCTATTCCATGAGTCCTCTTTCATGTCATGAACTCCTCCAGTCAGGTCCCAACTCCATGTTAGCTTTGGAGTCTCCTTCCACTTCATCCATACCCACCTCTAGTATGTCCTCTAATTTCCATTAGCAAACTCACTAATGCTTCTACATCTATTGAGTTTTTTCATAATCACTGTCTCATTTTCCTTACTCTTTCTAATGGTCATCTTTATGTTGCCCAATGTCCTCATATAGGAAAGCTTTATCTCTTAGGTTCCACTCCACCTTCAGCTGAGGCCTATAATACATCTCATACCCCTATGTCCAACCATTCTACTCTTCTATGACATTATCTTCTTGGTCATTTAAACCTTCAAACTATGCAATACATCCATACTCATAAGCTTGCTCATGATTATACCTTACCTTCCCACGGTCACATTACACTTTGTGAAGGGTGTATTTATGGGAAGCTTTTAAATAAGCCCTATCAGAAGTCCCATAACTTTACCGTTTCTCCATTCTAGCTTATCCATTCTAATCTATGCAGACACTTGCCTACTCTTTTCGTGTCAAAATTCTCCTATTTGATTACCTTTATCGACGACTATACTTGTTTCATTATCCTTCAACTCTTGAAGGGACAAAAAGGCCACTACCATTCTTAAAGCTTTCACCCATTACCATACTTTAGTATCAGTTGCATGGTATCCACCACTGCCTTATCATTCCTAAGCACCCACAACAAAATGGTCTTGTCGAATGGAAAAATAGAACCGTTATGGAATCTGCTAGGTCTATGCTTAAGGTTGTTTCTTTGCCTCCTTCCTTTTGGGATGAGGTTGTTATCACTGCATGTTACCTTCCAGACCACACCTACCATCGCTCCATGCAAACTATCCCTTACACCTTATGGTTTTAACACCAATGTACATACAAGCATCTTCACATTTTTGGGTTTCTAGTGTATGCTTTTGTGCCTTTCAACACTCGTCACAAATTGGATTAGCGTGCCCTTACGACTATCCTTGTGGGCTATGGTGAACCATACATTGTAAAGGGCTATCGTATTTGGTGCCCAACCCACCGAAAGTCTCTCTTTACTCATATGGCTCTATTCGATGAGTCCTCTTTCATATCACAAACGCCTCCACTCAGGTCCCAACTCCATGTTAGCTTTGGAGTCTCCTTCCACATCATCCATACCCACCTCTAGTATGTCCTCTCATATGCTCTAGGCCTTACCTCCTGCTCTTGGTGGCCTACAACCCCATGTGGTGCCCGCTCCCCCTGCACCTCTTCCCATAGTGCCTACTACGCCTCTTCCGAGGCTGACACATCTGTGCGACCCATCCATTAGCCCTCTCCTTATGCTATAGGAAAATCAACATGGTCTTCCCACCTTCCTTGGACAATAGTTTACTTGAATTGAGTATGGGTAGCCTTACCTAGCACGTGGCAAGTCTTTCACCCATCAACGCCATGTTCATTCCCTACCGCTATCTAGTGGCAGTCACCCATCCACTTCGGTCTCATCTTAAGACGTGTCTGCTACTCTTTTCGCTGAGAGAATTAATCTCAATGTGGGTTGCCAACACTTGGCGATTTCATGCCCACTTCCCTTCTATTGCCCCTCACCTTTTCACTTGATTTATCTCCTTTGTCTTCATGCCTTCAACGTTCTTTATCTGATTTATATGAGTCTACCACTCGTATTGATGCTCTTCTTGCTCAACATCGATCCGATGATGAGCTTGTACTTATCTCCTCTGTTACCTCCCACTCCATCAATGTTGATAGTAATTCTATTGATCCCCCTCCTGAGGCTATCGACAGTATTGGTGCTATCCCAGTTGATGATGCCTTGCACAGTAGTGTTGAGGCTCCGCTTCGGCATGCTACCATGGAGGTCAAGCTCAATTCACTTCAATCCAATGGCACATGGACACTGGTTCCATGTCCTCCTGATCAGCAACCTACCACCTGTCAATGGCTCCTTCACCATTTAGGCCCACTTACCTATTTTCTCTGATTGGAGATCTCTCGTAAAATCAATCCATTAGTGTCCTTTACCTTCATCCAACTAAATTTGCCCAAGATATTCTCAAAGCGTTTGGCCCTGATCTGGCCAAATCTTTCCCTAATCCTTTATCACCTTCTATCTCACTTGATGATTGTTGCTCCACCCCTCGGGATCATGCCTATATGCAATAGCTTACCTTTGATCTGTTAATCAGGATGCTTTGCTACTTAGTTACTAGCACTTGACCTGATTTGTGCTTTGCCATTAATTATCTCTCATGCTTTATGTACAATCTTGCTCCTAAACATTGGAAAGAATTGTTGCAGGTGATGCGCTGCCTGCATTTTACTAGTAGTAATTTGGACCTCCATTTTCGACGAGATCGAACTCTTTGTCATCCTTTGCCCTTTATTGGGTGGTCTGACTCGCATTAGGGGGGCGAGTATTGAGACCCCCATCTCTCTACTTCTCCGGGTTTGTGTTCACCCTATCTGGTGGACCAGTCACTTGGCAATCAAAGAAGCATATTGCAATGACTTTATCTTTGACTAAAGTTGATTATGTTGCAATGGCTTTGGTTGCAAAGGAGGTTTTATGGATTCAAATGGTTTTAGATAAATTAAACTTAATTGATAAACCACCATTCAAGATTCTACGTGATAACTTGTCATGTGTTTTTTTGGCTAGAAATCCAAAACATTCTAAAAAGACAAAGTACGTTGACATGAAGTACCATTTCATTCGGAAAATGATTGAGGAAAAGAAGCGATGTGGGCTGATTTTCCAATGAAGGCACTACCAGCAGACAAGCATTATGCTTGCTGCAGCAATCTTCGAATGATAAGATTTCAAAATATTAAATGATACTCCCATTACGAGGCCATGTTGTAAACCGGCTTTAACAAAATAATGGTCGCATCATAAAATAACAATATTTACTTAAAACGAATCGATATGCCTGCTCTTTTACAGGTACATCCACTTGTACATTACGCCTATTGGCAGATCATGATGAATTGATCGAGTCACTGCTTTAGTAATCTGCACGATCTGTTTTGTCTCGTCTCGTCCCACATGGTTCTCTACAGTGAACTCCTTGCTTCTCACCACCTCTACGTTCACCAGCGCCTTCAGTTGTCAAGTCCTCAGTTGTACGTGCTTGCTCACGTGCTGAATCAGTTGAAATTTGCTGAGCTGTCATTTCCTCCTCATCTGGTACTAGGTGTGTATTTTTGAACTCCTCATGGGAAGGTAGAAGCATTAGGGCTGTCGAGTTGTTGGTTGCTTGTTCGTGCTCAAGTAGAGGCTCTTCATTCAGCGTCAATGAAGGCGGCCACGCAAGCTCTGCAGAATCAATATCGCCCATTTCCTCGTGATCGTCATCCATGGAAGGAGGGAGCTGGTTGAGGTCTATGAACTCCGGCAGTGTCCTTGCTTGCTGGCCCCGAGACGGCAAATTATTAAATGGCTGGTTCTCGCATGAAAACTTCTTAGCACTCCCTCCAGCTCTCTCTGCGTGCAGCTTCTTCTCACCGGTCCAGTGGCATCTAGTCTTGTGGTCACCAAGAGCTTGACCACTTGCGAATGCACGGTGGCAGGTGCAGCATACATGGCGTAATTCAATGCTCAAGTTCTGCTTCTGACGTAATTTCATGTCCTCTGATGTGGCAAGCCGATGATTGTGGTCATCCGTGATGTGGAGACCTTCAACTGTCTTAATTGATTCAGGCAAGGATAGGGCAAGGTTCAGGCTACCAAGATCATCATCATCCTTGGCGAGGATCTTCGTACATCTGCCAGTCGTGCCCTTGTCCTCATTGCACGAGTGATCCACAGTAGTACGGAAATCTGCGCCAGCTTCAGGAACACCTCCAACAACCTTAACTCCTGCATCTAATCCACGCCAGCATGGCTGAGTGCCTGCAGCAACAACGAGCTGGTGTTTTGGATCATCAAGTAGCTGCCTTTTTCCAGCTTTCATAGCGACCAGGGTCCGTGCAGCCATGATCATCTCGGGATCAGCAGCTTCCTCATTGATAGACCTGTTGCCAGACGTCGGCATATTGCGGCTGTGATCGGAGCTGGGCGACTCATGATGACTACCTGATGGTGTCGTGGTGCTTCGGCTTATTATCCAGTTCCTCTCAGAGGGCTTGTGCGTGGGGTGCCTGGTGCAGAAATTCTGGATGTGTTTTTCTTCTTGATCAGCAGCACCTCTCTGCATAAGTTCTGTTTCATTTCTGCGTTTGAGGTCTGCACCAGCTGTGGTGGGTACGCTTTTAGGGTTCCGGATCTCGCACAGCATCTTAGTCCTCTCGTCATGATGACGAGCTATCGAGCTTGTTTGCGGCATAGCCATATTGTCTGGTCGCTTGGATCCTCCAAAGAAGGCTGGATGACGCAACGTCTCGTCCTTGGCGATATCCATCTCCAAGCTCTGAATGTCAGCTTCCTGAATATCGTATCTCTTCTCAACAGTAAGCTTCATCTCCCCGGCAGCTAACTGCCGCTTGGAGGCGACGCGCAGCTCCAGGTGTTGCTGCCTCTTTAGATCCCTCTTCGCTGCAGCCTCGGCGTACGATGCTCCATGAACTCGCATATGGCCTCTGAGAGCGGGTTGTGAGGGGAACTCCTTGTTGCACTTAGGGCAGACGCACTCTAACAACAGATTGGGTTTGTCAGGCGAAGAATCCAATGGCGGGAGACCTGCCATGCCTGCGCTTCTCTTGCCGCAGGGCGTGGTCACAGGTGAAACCGGTCCCTTGTCGTTTGCTGGAAATAGCTGAGGTTCTGCCCCTTTGTTGTCTGCAGCTTCTTCCTTATGACGATCCTTCAATGGCTGTGGTCGTAGGACTTGAACCTTCTACAGCTCCTCTTCGTAGTGATGGTGGCTTTCACGAAAACGAGAGAACAGCAGCTGTTCGGGCTCGATCAAAGGCTGATGATCAGGAATGGCAGGCGTGGACTTGCAGAACGCGGACATCTTACTGCACCGGCGGGAAGCAATGACCTGTGTGGCTGATCGGAGATCGAATAACGCTAAAGCGAGGAGAAGGAATACGCGGAGATGAAGATGTAGAGAAAGGCAGCGTTTGAAAGCTAGGCGGAAGATGAGGTAAATGTCACGGTTAGAGAGGGAGAAGGAGCGATGGAGAGGTAGTGTGGCAGCTGAGAGATGGAGAGAAACTGCTTGCTGGAGGAAACGCTTCGAGTGGAAGAAGGGCAAAGCATGAAAGCACGTTGTTATAAACAAGTGTCGGCCAAACTGACGAGAAGCCCTAATCGAACATTGAGGAAATTGCCTTCCATTTAAAAGCCGATAAAGGGCTATTAGTCTACGGCGCGTATCCGACTATTGTTGTTTACAATCTAGACGAGAAAGATAAAAGGTGCTGCAGAAGCAACATAACTATTGCTCATGGGTTTGCAAGTTGGCAACAATAGGCTGGGAGGAAGATTCTATTTTTAGTGTAGACTTGCTCGTGTAAGTTGTAACGTCGATCAAGATTTGACATCCATGGGCAGTTTCTAAAAGCACTAGGGATCGTCGCATCAACTCTACGCTTCTCCAGCCTATGATAAACCTTAAGAGCGGACAAACATGTAGTGATATCGAAATATGGATATAATTGGGATTGGATAGAGTCAGGACTCATCAGCCGATGGATAAATTCTTTTGATGAAAATAGGAAAATGCTATTTTTTTTCTTTCTTTTTATAGGAATAAATCATTTGTATTGATAGGTTAGGAACGTTAGTAGCTCCAAGTTTTGGTGTCCTTAATTCTCGGGCAACTTACTCATGAATATATGTGTTATATAGAAAGGTGTAATATAAAGGAGTTATTTACAAATTAAATAGAAAAGAATTATGTTTTATTCAAGAAATTTTCAGAAATAAAGATTTCAATAAAGAGACCTTGAATGTTGTCGTGCTGCTATGTGAAAACCATGTGAAAAACTCTAGAGTGTGGTTTTCTTATTGATCTAGAAAGTCAATGCCATTTTAGATATTACTGTTAGTGACCATGGTCCAAAATACTAGATTTTTGGTCCACAAGTTTAGCCAATTGTTGATAATTTTGATATTATCTCTTGTAAAAAATCCAAGAACTATAGACAAATTATAGACTCGGATGACATGTAAAGGAAAATAGATAGCTTTTAGTCTTTTTTGAGAGGATTTTATGTAAAAAGAGAGATTGGAAAAATCATGTAACGCACGATCGTTATTTTCAGGCAGTAAAAAGCACTTTAAAGTGGGAGATGAAGGAGTGATTTGACAAAGTTCTGGTTAGGTGTCCCCTTATTTTACCCCCCTTTCAGAGCCAATGGAAGTATCAGATTGGCGATCTGAGCAGCATAGAGGAAGGTATTGTTTTATGTATATTTTTGTCTACAAGAGATTTGTGTTCTCATAATGCAGAAATAAACTGACAGGCTTCAACTCTATGAGTATTCTTCTACATCTCCTATTTCTTTATGTCAGTATTCTTCTACATCTCCTATTTCTTTTTGTCAATATTCTTCTACGTCTCCTATTTCTTCGAACCCCTTCTCTTCATCTGCTCCTCTCCTTGAATCTCCCTTCACCAGGCAGTCTCTTACCGTCGCAGTAGACTTTCGACCCCAAACACTCCAACAACACACGTGATGTAGAGGATATACATATAGTAAGTTCCTCGAGACTTAATTTTGTTGATTTTTGCACATGGGAATCGATGCTAATAAGCTATATAGGCTTCGAGGTTTTCTAGCAAGTAGGAATTGGTACAAAAAAGTTGGAGAGACTCCCAAACTAGAAAGAGTCATTTGGAAACACTTTGGGCATCAAAACCATGATTTTACTTAGGAGTCCTACATATCTCTATCAAGTTAGTTGAGCGATGAGTACTTAGGAGCTAGGAAACTGCAATGTAGTAGGTTGTTCCCTTTATTGGACTACTAATAGAATAGTGTGGCTCACAACTGCCACCCCTCCTTTGCATGCATCTAATGACATAGGGTGGAGAAGTGTTCCCCCCCTAAAGATGAGATGCCCACTGGCAAATGTGGCATTGTTGAGAAAAATGCTAAAATTGATATGCATCCAATGAAGGCCTCTATACAACAAGATCTCAAAGCCGTTGGCACAAAGGATGATGTAGCTACTATAAAAGGGAGAGGAGAAGGTATTTCAATAGCCTTCTCTTTTGCCATACTTAACTAGAGGTTTGCCTTATATGATTATGCATGCTATGGGATGGGTTGCCTTAGAATGGGAATTTAAGAGATAGTTATCGATAAAATTTAAATGCACCCAACATGTTTTCATTCCAATTTAGCTAATCTGTACAAGCCTCTTTTTTATTGCATTGGGATATAAACTTAAGAGGTATGTGTTGCTTAACATTGTAGCTAGTTTCAAGGGAGATTCTATATAGTTCCCACCTTAGTCATCTAGCTCTAATCCAAAAGGTATCGTGCTTAGTGATTGACTAGTCTCTATGGCTTTCCAAGGCTTATCTGATAGCTAGAAGGTGAAACCATTGCGATACTTGAAACTTTTGGAAAGCTCCTCCATGTTCAAAGAATTGTCATGGGCTCATGCTTTTAAAGAGTCAAGTGGGCATTGTCTAGGCTCAAAGAAATAAATGTCAAGGATACATCTTCAAAATGTATGTGTATTACTTCTATTCACTAAGAGATGTTTGAGTTGATGAGATTTGAGTAAATTAAAAATGTTATAGATTCAAAAGGGAGTTTTCGTATTCAAACTTTAAAAATACATGGTTTTAATTTCCTTAAGGAAGAGGATTCAGTTTAACATATCATAACATGTAAGTAGAGCCTTTCTAAATACCATTAAAGTGTCACTACAACAGAAATGAGGCATAGACGCGCATGTTAGACGCACAAAGTCGGGCGCGTCTATCATTGCGTCTATAAATGCGTGTAAACGTGCGTGTAAATAGACGCGAATTTTGCATCTATATATCTGCGCTAATAGATGCTAATATAGACGCGCCAGTAGAGTCACAATTATTTAACCACCTAAAATTACAATTCACATAATTAAAAAACCAAAGTTAATAATTATTTAACCATCTGAAATTGATTCTTGAGCATGCATGTGTGCACATGATAAAAACCATAGAATTAAGAATACACATTAAATCATTGAATTAAAAAAATAGAGTTAATAATTACTTTTTCATTGCTCTCTAATGAGTGGCAGTTCCTCTAGTTGACAAGCCTGATATAAGTAATTAGTGGCAAGGGACAGAAACCTTACAATTAGTAGCAAGCATTGCAATATGTATCTCATAATTTCTCTACGTACTTGAAGATGATAAAAAATACTCCCTTTTTATTATGGAAATTTCAATTTAGCTTTAAACTTGACTATTGATTCTTGAGTATGCACGTGTGCGCATGATAAAAACCATAGAATTAGGAATACACATTGAATCAATAAGCAAATTAAGTATGCTACAGTGAATGATCCATCTCATCTTCAATGAGATCAGCCCTTGCTAAACTATCTACTTCTAGGTCTATTTTACCAAGAGGTAACGAAACAAATAAGTCTATCCCACTATCAGATGTGTTGCTATATTGCTCAATAACTTCATCAATATCATCGACAATCACATTATTGTCTTCTTCTGCTTTTTCTTAAACATTCTCGCGAGGTTCATCTTGTACTATATCACGCATATCATCCATTATGGTGCCATCATGCACATCATCATTAATTGTTGGATTGTCATCTGCTATCTCCATATCGGTAATATTACCATATATTTGTTTTGAACGATTAGATATAGGGATGACATACCACCATCGGTTATTGTTTACCATTGGATGATACACAACCTGCAATTGAAAAAAAAAAGCAAAAAACTTAAGTACTTATTATATTGTGTATATATATCACATGTATACATATAGAAAAATTAGCCTTTGCATATATACATGCTCGCATTGTTGAGGTAGTACTAATGTGTCATTCTTGTTTTGGTGAAATTTTGTAGAGTCAATGATTACAAAACCACTTGGATGACATCTGATTATGCAATGCTCACCATTTGTTACCACTTCTTTAAACCACTTCGCATCCAGTACATATATAAAGAATTGTGTGAAGTCAAGCTTCAGAATATCTTGGATCAAGCCACAATAACCTTCCATGGTACCATTGGCATCCTCGAAGTGAGCAAGGTCACCACAATCTTGGGTATTTCTCTTTTCATCTATACATTGAGTTCGAAGATGTTTACCCTCACACCAAAGTGCATTGAATAATATGCACTAGTAGTAAAAGATAAAAGATCAAACATGTCAAATATTTATATAAAATAAAACTTATAGAAACAAATTAATTGATAGTATGTCTCACCTTTGATAAGCAACCTCGTGCGTATTTCCACTCTTCTTGAGATATATTAATTTCCTCCTATTTTTCCATTCTCTCCATTTCCTCATGTAACCAATCTATATCAATATGACATGGGAGCGCATTTAGATGATCTGGAAATGAGACATTACGTCCATATCTAGTGCGAAATTCTTGTCTTTCGCTTTTTCTTCTTGTCTTTGCTTCATTATATAGTGTCACCCATTTGCTCATTACATCACTATTGAGCACACAAAAACTATTTAACTTACGAAGTTCTTCTTTTGTTAGCATTTTACTCATTCCTTTTCCTTGAGGTACTATAGAGGTCATCCTCAAGTCTTCATCATCTTTTCATAGTCATGGTTGAGAGGGATCCACTTTAGCAAGATATTCAGATATATAAACAAGGGATGATTGCACTAACCAACCCTCAGCCATATTTCGCTCAGGTCGTGCTTTTTGCCTCACAAAATCTTTCAAGGTTTTCATGAAGCGCTGAAGAAAAAACATCCACCTTATATGAACTGCTCCACAAAGTGCGATCTCATGTATCTGTCAAGATGTATTTGAGAATTGTTTATTTTTGTGTGGAAATTCAAAGACATATAATGAAAAAATACAATGTATACACACCTCACAAGCTCTCCCATCTTGTAAATGATATCACGTACATCTTTGGATACACAATGGGATATGCTAGTAGGAAGTACGAACTGAATGTAAACAATATTCATAGATCAAATGATTAGTTGAGGAAAAAGTCATCATACCCCAAAGTTTACACATAGTTACTCCACTAATTACTATATTCATGGTTAGAGATACCCTTACTTGAATCATTTTGTGCCAATCGTGGGACTTCAAACCAGATAGTTTCTCCACACCTCTTTTCTTTTTCTTTATGAAGGAGCATTGAGACATCTCATACATCCTGTGAGTATTCGAAAGCTATATATTTGTTCCTTCACTATTTTTTCCTCGTTCTTTGACAACATCCAAGGTACATGGGGTAGCTCAATCTTTCCTCTGGGTCCAATGCGTGGCCAAGCTCGTCTCATACGACCAATGTTACGTAAATCCTCCCTTACATTAACTAAATCACGAGCCCCTATCAAGTGATCCCATAATGTAGATACAACATTTTTGAATATGTGCGTGGGGTCCAACAAGTGATTGATCTTGAGTTTAGTCCAGTACAGAAGACGAAAAAATATAAAGAAGTATCCAAGTTGAGATTACTCCATCCATAAATTGTTTGCAAGTTAAGTATCTCGAGGGACGCACAAAGAACGAAGTACGTACAACCTTCATACAACAGAGTAGATGATGCTACATATAGTGGATCATCTGGCTTCGTAGAGTGACCTTCTCCTTGAACCGATTGCGAAAATAGATGGTGTACCATGTTGTCCAAAATCTCATCCTGTACGACTTGATGGGGCATTTCATGAGGGCTACTATCATGGTCGTTAGTCTCTACTCTTCTTGAAGACTCTGCCTCCTCGCGTTGACGTTTTGCAGCCTCTCGACGCTCGGGAGGGAGCATTTGAGGATGTGGCACCGCATCCTGCTCAACCACAAAAGGGATTTTCATGTACGTTGATATATAATTCTCGTAACATAGACTAGCAATCTTAGTGGTAAAAAAAAACAATGAATACCGGTGATTTTTCTCGATCCCATTCTCCATACAATATGAGGTGTGACATTGCGATTCGACGTGCTGGAAAAGTACACCCTCGACAACTATCACACATGCATTTAATTTTTCATCGTAGCCATGCATCTCGATTATGAAGACACAATGTTTCATCCTCACTTGAGGATGTGCTCATTGACTCATTAGCATGCACCACACTAGGTGATGATGATGACATGATTAAACCTAATAATTCATGAAAATATCAAATTAAAATATTTATCATTCATATATTTACATAAGATCTCAATTTTAAATGCACAAAAATCATCATAAATACATTAAAACTTATGATAAGAATTCACTACTAAAACTTATCTTAAAAACAAAAAATTATGATAAAGCCTAAATGTGTGTCTATATTCACGTTTACCTACGCGTCTATATTAGCGTCTATTTTCGTGTCTATATTCATGTCTATCCTCACATCTATCTGAAAAATACACACACATATACACGCAAAAATAGACGCATACATCAAAATTCAAACCATACTTAAATCATTTCTTTTCAAACTGCGCCTTTCCTTTCCTGTGTTTTTTGCGGTTCTGAAGCTTGAGTTTAGCCGACATGCAGTCTCTTCATGCCTCACCTAGTCTCTTCATGCTTCACCTCCTCATGACTCATCTCTTCTTTCATTTCAAACACACAAGAAGGGAAAAAGGAAAGCCAAGGAGAGGAAGAAAGAGAGAACAAGAGAGAGGAGAACAAGAAGAAGCAGCAAGCAAGCAAGCAAGCATCAAGGGAGGGTAACTTACTAAGGAGAGAAAGAAGGAGAAGGAAGAAGCACCAACACCCACCACACCAAATACCCAAGGTGAGTCTCTCTCTCTCTCTCTCTCTCTCTCTCTCTCTCTTTGTTTCTCTCTTTCTCTCTCTGCTCTGTCTGTGTATTTAGGATTTGTGATTCCATTATGTATTGCATTTTGTAAATCATCAATGGCGGTCGTCGAGCTAAAATCAGCCGATCGAGCGTGTCTGATAGCGCGTCTACATTTCAGTGAAGACACAGATATAGACGCGAAAAATGTTTCCTCTCATAGCGTCTGAGGGCGCGTGTGCTAGCGCGTGTGCTAGCGCATGTGCTCTGCAGTCTACACGCGATGATACACGCACTGGACAGAAGGTTGACCTGCATTCTACACGGGATTATACATACGCATTGACCTGGAATGTGCGTCTGATAGTGCGTCTGTGCTGCATCTTAGATGCAAATATAGACGCGCTAGACAGAAGGTTGACTTTGGGGGCGTGTCTGAGGGCGCGTCTAACCTGCAATTTGGACGTGGGGATATACGCGCTAGGTCTCCCAGTTTTGATAGTAAACAATATATTATTGCAATGATAAATGTGACCAATCCCATGTTTGTGTTTATCAGTTTTTTTGTTTATGAGAAGCATTAGCACTTAAGTTTTATACTCAATGTCTAAAGAAATCTCTTTGAAAATATAAGTAATATATGATTTTTTGTATGCAAATAAATTTGTCTTCTTCTTGTGTTTTTTTTGCAGATGTCGTATCCTGGTTCATCTAGCAATGACCCGGATTTGGATCGCATGAATGATACATTGGCCTCCTTTGGCAGGGGAACAATGCATTTTTTGGAGGTTTTCCTAATAGGGAAGACTTCATGGGAGAGATGACCAGACACCTTGGCCGCTCTCCCATAGCGGACGAGGTGTTCAGTGTCATGCCTGGAACGCCTTTGACATCTTTTCCTGGCACTACTTTCCAAACTCCACATGCAGGTACTCCACATGCACGTACTCCATATGCAGGTACTCCATATGCAAGTACTCCACGTGCAGCACCTGTACGTGCATCGGCTGAAGGCACAAGCATCTGTAGAAGCATATGCATCTACAGAAGCTCGTGCATCCAGCGAGGCAGAGGGTAGTCGACAGAGAGGGAGGAGGGAGAGTCGAGGGGGAGGACGAGGCTTGTGTGGGGGTTGCCTAGGAGGTGGCGAGTGATCACCCTCACCAGTAGATCACGTAGAGGAGGTTGTATGCCAGTACTATAGAGTTACAGATGCTGGTGGCATCTTTCATGATGATGAAGGAAGGGATGTAATGGTATACATGAGGAGCGTCGTGCATGCGACGTATAAAGATTGTTTCATTGCCTTCAAAAATCAAAAAAACGGCTTGTGGCAGGAGGTGTTGAGGGCAGTCCATAGGAGGTACCCAAATCCTGAGGGTCAGCGATTCTTGGATGATTGGGGATGCACAAAAGTGAGGGATATGCTTCACAACAAAAGATCCCACCTCATGCCACGAGCCAGGGACTCATTGTGGAGGCAGGAGGAGGGGCGTGGAGCCTATAGCCAACCACCTATGTGCCACCGCATAGAGTGGAAGAAAGCCAAGAAGAAAGCAGCAAAGAAAGTGAAGAGTCGCCAGCACGAAGAGGCACGACGGATCCAAATGGAAACCATGGGATCGTCGCATTACGGATCGGGCGGCAGAGAGTCGTGGGAGGCAGAGTTTGTAAGTATATTTTGATTTCTAGTTTTTTAAAATTTATATTTCTTTCAATTCTTTATATATTTTATTCTAATATATTGTGACTCATAATTGTTTGTATATATCTAAATGTTTTGCAGACTACCATCGTTGGTAGGATACCTACTTCTAGAGAGGTAGATTACCATCGAGGCCATAACCGTGTAGCCACATGGCTTCACTTCTATGAGGAGGGTCTTATCACTGAGGACCAATACAACCGGGCCATGAGGATTCGACAGCCAGAGGAGGTATGTTTTTCTTACTTTCCTATTAAAAGTATAGCTAATTATAACTTTTTCTCCACCTTGTCTATGTAAGCAACCTTGATCTTTTGTGTGTGTAGGCGAACCCGGATGTGGAGCATAGCGAGGAGGGGGATAGCGACGCTAGTAGCCATGGTGGTACTAGCGAAGATGTTTCCTCTTCAGATTCGTAGAGGAGCACCATACCTTCTCATGAGGCCTTCTTTTCTTGTATATGTATGATCCATCTTTGAGCCTACTGCTTGCGACCACGCTTTGGGTTGCAAGCACTTAAACTTCCCATCTAAATGCTTTTGATATATAATAAATACATGGACTTTTATTTTCAATTCTCGTGCCCGTAAGATACATTGTCTTTTTCCCAAATGCACAATCTGATGTATGGGAGGGGGAAAAAAAAACCAGAGAGCATGTGGTTGCTTTGCAAAACCACATGCAACCACATGCTCTCTGGTTTTGTTTTTCCAATTCTGTTTTGCGCGTCTATCCGCGCGTCTAAATTGCAGATAATTCGCGTTTATACGCGCGTCTATAGTGCAGATTACGCGCGCTTCTACACGCGCTTTATAATTCAAATTTAAAAAAGAAATTAAATATATTTTTTAAAAATTTTACATTTTTTTAGAAGCCGTTCGTGTCTACCAGTGCTTGTAAAAATGCGTCTACCAGCGTGTCTATATGCGCGCGTATATGTGCGTCTATTGCGTGTCTATTTTTGCGTGTAAATTTGTTGATACATGCGATTATAGACACGAAATAGTAGACGCGCAAATAGACGGGCGGATAGACGCGCCTCTAAGATTTTCTCTATATTAAAAAATCGTGTCTAAATGTGCGTCTATGAGGCCTTTTTGTTGTAGTGTGTGCATGTAATATGTAGGAGTACTTTCAAGTGCAGCTCCAAGAGAATGGACCGCTTGAATCTCTTATTGTTTGTTGCCAATGGAATGGAGGTTGTTGTAGGTGTGAGACTTCCTACCTTGCAAGATGTCTACTACAAATGTAGACAATTTAGCCATTCGACCAAAAAATTGCTACAAGCTTTAGAATTTGTAAATCAACAAGGAAGTGGTTAATACTAAAGCTTGCATGTAGAGAATTGAGCCTTTTTATCAGTACTTGTAGAGCCAAAGTAAACTATCATTCTCTACTTTCTCCAAGGCTTGCATGTTTACATTGGAATAGATCATGGTTATAGTGACAAAAAATAAAATGCAAATAAGGATGGAAATTTTGGCCCCCATGTTTGGAGTTCTCAGTGGGTATTTTCCTCAATCTCATCAAAGTGTATAAGGTTTTTTTTAAAACGTTGGTAGAATCACCGAAACAAAGAAAATATTGTCACATATTTTGATATATATTTTGACAAGTGCAAGGAAAAAATGTTGTCACTCATAGTGATGATTATAGAGAAAAAGGAAATTTGGTAGGAAACTATCTCTTTGTAGGATTAGATTCCTACTATTCATGTTTGCAATACTCTCTCATATGAAATTATGTTTGTATATATATTTAATGCAATGATAATATCCAAACAAAAATAGTAGTAACAAGTACAAGTTAACATAAAGGACATGGATCACAAACTAAGAAATACACATATCACTAAAATGTAGATAATATAAACTTTGTATAAATATTCCTAGAAAAAAGTATGTACATAAGAAACCTTAAATATGATGAGATCTCTAATTAGAGATTGTCATAGCAATCACGTAATAATAAAAGAGATATATTTATGTTCACTTTAATCAAATATGAAATGAAAGTGAAATACGAAATCTATAATAATTATCTCTCCTCCCCTTGGATGTGGTGTTTGCTTAAGTTAGTATAGAATATGTAACAACACATAGTGTCTGTTTCGAAGCGGAACACGTGGCAAATCTAGCAAATCAAATATCTCATGCATTAAATACAAACAACATTATAATATATAAGAGGATTTGAAAAACTCAATAGATTGAGAAAGACAATAGAAAAATGAACGATTGGGCCCAACCTCCCTCATGGCATTTTAAAAATGTATAAAAATGGGATCTTAAAAATACGGTTTTTCCAACCCATGTGATATACACATATAATTCATGAGTCACTTACCCAAGGCAAGAAACAACGCTATGTTGTGGTTTCCACTACAAAGGCTAAATATGTAGCTGCATCTTTAGGAGCTCGAGAGTTAGTACGGCTTAGACAACTTCTATAAGATATTGGCCATCCTCCTCTCTCCAACACACCACTTTGATGTGATAATTGAAGTGCTATTAGTCTTGCTAAAGATTATGTTCAACATAACAAGTCTAAACACATTGCTATGCATTATCATTATGTTTGATATTGATGCCCGGAGGCATATTCCACAGTGAATTCTATGAGGTTTTGTGGTGGATTGCGTAAAATTATATTTATTTACTGAGGCTCGTATACAAGGTGGATTTCTTATGCAAAAAGTCAATGGGGACACCCGTCCTTTTCGGGCATCACGTTAATTCAATATGCAAGTGGGTGATTCCGCAAAATACATATTTAATAAGTTTAGAGTGCGCACTCATATTAAATTAAAGTTAGAACAGAGTTCCAACCTATTTATTTATTTTTTAGCTAAAGACTGCTAGATATTTACTCTTGTCGGTTTAATTTTATTTTTTTCTAACAATTGTAAATACTTCAGTTGATGTGTAGAGTAGGCGACGATGGCATGGGGAAGCACTGTGAGTGATAATGTGTATTC
Organism: Lygodium microphyllum; assembly: GCF_053477565.2. Classification (NCBI taxonomy): domain Eukaryota; kingdom Viridiplantae; phylum Streptophyta; class Polypodiopsida; order Schizaeales; family Lygodiaceae; genus Lygodium; species Lygodium microphyllum. The sequence goes on from NC_141154.1 coordinate 7,949,795, forward strand.
AAGTTATTTAAAAGAAATTATCATTTTTAATGGGCGCACGTCTTAGATATGGCACCAATATTTATTTTGACGCACTTATTTATTGAAGCACTTAACATATATTTATTATTTTGTATGTGTATAGGCGCATAATTTAAATATTCATTATTGGTCATTGTATTTGGGCACAACCCGACTCTTGGGGCGCCCAACTACTTTATTCTTTATGTGGATAAAAGCAAACAAAAAAGCTAAAGCACGTTAATTGTAAATTTGGGCTATTTTTTAGCTTGGAGATTAATAAAATATTAAATACATGCTTTGTGGAGCACTCATAGAAGGCATGGGGGGGAGATTGTACCAAATTGGTCTTCTTGCTTCATGTCGTGCAACTCTATTCTCTTGGATTTTGAGCAAAAAGTAGAGTTCTTTGTTCTTGGGGACCTTCTGGCGCTCGCTATGTACACATACGGTATCCAATTTGCACGTCGATGGGTTATGATGCCATGAGACATATTCCACGGTGGATTCCGTGAGCTTTTGCAATGGATTCTGTAAAATTATATTTATTTACTAGGGCTCATACACAAGGTGAATTCCTTGTGTAAAAAGTCGATAGGGACGCTTGTCCTTTTCGGGTGTCACATTAATTTAATGTGCAAGTGGGTGATTCCGCAAAATACATATTTAAATTATTAGATGTTTATGAGTTTAGAGTGCGCACTTGTATTAAATTAAGTTCGGGATAGAGTTCCAATATATTTATTTATTTTGTAGCTAAAGACTGTTAGATATTCACTTTTGTCGGTTTAATTTTATTATTTTCTAACAATTGTGAATGCTTTAGTTGATGTGTAGAGCAGGTGACGATGGCACTGGGAAGCACTGGGCAATAGCATGTATTCAAGTTATTTAGAAAAAATTATCATTTTTGATGGGCATGCATCTTAGGCATGGCACAAATATTTATTTTGATGCACTTATTTATTGAAGTGCTTGATATATATTTATTATTTTGTATGCGCATGGACGCACAATTTAAATATTCATTATTGGTCATTGTATTTGGGCACAACCCGACTCTTGGGATGCGCAACTGCTTTATTCTTTATTTAGACAAAAGCAAACACAAAAGCTAAAGCATGCTAATTATAAATTTGGGCTATTTTTTATCTTGGAGATAAATAAAATATTAAATACATGCTCGAGCGCTCACAGAAGGCATGGGGGGAGATTGTACCCAATTGGTCTTCTTGCTTCATGTCATGCAAGTCTATTCTCTTGGATTTTGAACAAAAAGTAGAGTTCTTTGTTCTTGAAGACATTCCGACGCTCGCTATGTACGCATATGGCATCCGATTTGTGTACCATATATAAAGTAAAGAAATGCACCATCATGATTGAACATTTTCCAACTAATCAAATGATTGCACATATGTTCACCTGTAACGTGTCCACTAGTATCATCCAGGACATGTCTTAGCAGTCCATCGGAAAGGATGTCTAGAAAGCTCCGCCCCGCACTCCCATGAAATGATACGGGACTTGCGATCTAGGTCTTTCCGCGTCTGCCACGTAGCGGAAGTATCCTGGCCGTTCCCACTTAGGATCGACCGGAATTAGGGTTTTCTTGATTGGTCATTACCTAACAGCAACTAGCGTTTGATTCAAGCGAACTACTTTACGCAGAAACGCCAGGTTCGAAGCGGATTCATGCTGGACTTGGTTCAAGGAGAATGGGAAACGAGAGGGGTAAGAAATAGTCCCATTCCGTTCCCCTAAAACATCGTGAATCGGGTTAAGTCATAACTCTAAGTCAACACTTTTGTTGTTCATGTCTTTTGACCCTCATCCTACTGTTCCTCGTGTTTTGAGAAAAGTTCCCGGCTAACCGGGACCACCCAACCGTAGGACGGATGCATGGCCCATCCTCCGCACTTTCCTTGGTTTGTTTTGGTTATGTAATTATCTAACACATTAATTGACATATAACAATCAGCTTCTTTAATTAATCCGTTAAGCACTAGTTCCTACACGTAATCTTATCACGTGACATAGAAAAACAATATCAAACAAGTTCTTTATTAACATTTCATCATTTTATCTTTGAAATACAAGGAGTTCCGCCCGTAGGCTTGTCCATAATCTGCCCAAAGGCTGTCCAATAATCCACAGGGATCACTATTCCAAGCTTCCGCCCGTAAACTAGTATGCGGGCCTCGAGATTCAAATCCCGAGTCACATTAGCCTCTTGTGCAGGACCCGAAAGGCGAGGGATTTACGGCCAGAGCCCCCCGTGGCACCCAAGCATCCTCCTGCTCCAAGTAGAGCTCAACGGAGAGACCTCTCGCGGCGGGTTCGGTCCACGTTCTCGGCACGGTCAACAACCCCCTTGGTTAGGGTCAGGCAGGCAATCGGGGGTAACTGAAGCTGCCTCTCCCTTTAGGCCTTAAACCTGAAGCATTAGATATCTTTTCATCCTTTAATTCCTTGAGTAAACAATGCAAACAGTGCTTTCTAAAATTGTTACAGCCACAATCAATTGCAGTGGTCGTTTATTTGGCCAACTGCTAAGGATTGTATCCTTCTCTCCGAATACATCCAACACTCGATCTAGGATCAATTGCGACTTGGCAAGATTCCCAAGGGTTTGTTTATTAACCCTTATGTCCTTGGGTTAGGGCCGTACCCTATTAACCCAGCTTTAACAAATACCTTAAGCTCCATTGGCAATAAATATGTTATTCCAATTTACTGATTGGTATTTTGCTTCCAAGAAATTATCTAATCCACTTATCTTGGTCACCTTTCCCAAGAAAGGCATTATATCAGGATGACCACTCATCCTCTTGCAAGATAAACTTGCGCAAGAATCTGCCAATCTCATTTCGAGGAATTGGCCACTCCCTTGTGGTCAACCCACAAGGTCATGCAACTCTGTAATTTGTTGCACAAGTGTCGCATCTAATCTATGGGACTATTTTTCCCATCGAATGTCATCTTCTAATCACGAAATCATGATTAATAGGAAATAGGGTTAGGGTGTCCTCATATCCAATCCATTTTTGATTGCACTAGGCCAACCTTGTTAGTCCTAGGGGTTCCAATTCAAACTGAGTTTCATCCTTTTAGCGAGCGACCCTTAGGGTAACAAACCCTAGATCGTTCTCGCAAGTATGTCCTATTTTCGCTACATTCCGTGAATGTGGGCAAGTCTTTAGGGTATGAGAGTTTCAACTTGGCAATAAGAACAACTAGGTTACGTCCTCAACGTTTTAAATCCTAGTTAGAACTTGGGATATGTTTGCTTTGATTTAACCATTTCTAAGCGAGTCCCTCGCGGTTTAGGTGTTTAGGGTGAACTAATCTACTTGTCTCTTCTTGAAGATTTTTACGATACCATTCTCATAATCACATGATTCATTGCCTACATATGATTCGATTTACCAACCCTAACTTTCCTGGTTAAGATCAAGGCATAGGTTAAGTTACGACATAATTTTCATTGACATGCATTTCATGATTTATGCTGCTAGGCTTTTGGGGTTTATGTTAAAATGGACCATGCAGCCTTTTCCTAATTTTATTTCTAAATGAATTATTCGTAGTTTTCGTAACTACTTACGTAATTGATTGAGATTTATGCAACAAAAAAACTACAGTTAACTTATTCCAATTTACAATCCATGCCACACGCAAATTTCTAGAATTATTTCTAGGCTCTTCTATTTTCTACGGGATTAATGACTTTCCCTAATGAATCATTCAATGAAGATTTGTCTAAAAATGCAACATGGGATTAATCTTTCCATGCTTAATCAAAGGTGCACTTTAACAATTTTTGACCTTATAAGGATAGGCAATAGGTGTTCTAGGCCGTCACTTTGATAAGCACGCAAGGGAAACTACTAATAAGGTTGTGAGATGCATAGATAATTTACGTTATTTTGTTCATCATGTTGGAAATACCAATGACCACTTCATGTCATGAGCTAATTATTTCAATAGTCAATCTATTTCCAATTGCATCTAACTAGGCTAGGTGAATTTGATATGCGTAGGTGCTTCCTAGTCCATGAATTTATCGTGCATAATGCCTTACTTTTGCGACGAATCAAAAATAGTAAATACCTGGACTTGTGGGCTCAGGGAGATATCCACATGAATGTTAGGAGAAGAACCTCCCGTGCAGGCCCGACTTGCAACCTCTTGGGCCATTGTGGGCATAATTTCGGACTTCCAGGTTGCCTTTGTCTTTACACAATTCGGTGAATTTTCTCACCTTAGTACGCAGCCTCAAGATCTTTGCCTTTCTCCCTCATATGCAGGAGATGCCTTCGCCGAACTTCGGATCTTTAAAAGGTTGGGCTTGTGAGACTTGGGCTTATGGGATTTGTATGTATGAAATTTGGAGTTTTTCGAGGGGTTTTTCGGAAAGGATCTTACGAATGGTGCTGTGGGAAAGGAAGCTTTATGAGCTGCTTTAGGGGAAACTGGGGTGATAAGGCATGGGTTTACGGATGGCTTGTGGCCTTTGGAACCTATTAGCGAAAAAAAAACCTCTTGCGAATGAAGTTGCGAAAATTAAGCCTATGGGAAAATGGGCTTTAAAGGAGGGCTTTTAACCCCCGGGATAGAACCCGTGTGCACAAGGTCTTAGGCCCTATTTCTTTCAAGAAGCTTCCAAAGCTTAGGAAGCTTCTGCTTCCCCAGAAAGCTCGTGGCCAAGGGGATTGATTAAGGATTAAACTATTGGGAGATGACATCGAATGGAGAAAAAAAAAAAGATGGACTTGTCAGGGAGATGGTGGCGGCTGTCGACCCAGCCCAGCGGCCCTTCACGACTGGCGGCGGGTTCTTTTTGTAGCGTGGCGGCGGCCCCTTCTGCACCGTACCAGCAGCTTCCTACTGGACGGCAGCCTCGCACGGCGTCCTCAGCTTCCCTCTCCTCCCACGCAGTACAACCCTCTCTTTCCTTTCTCCACGCAGCTTCCAACCTTCCCACCTCCCCATTTCCTCACAGCATCAGTGGCGCCTTTCCCCTTCGCAACACGGTGACATCACAGTCTTCCCCCTCTCTCATTACGCAGCGTGGCCCTCTGCGTCCTCCTCTTCACGACAATTCCTTCACGTCGGCCTTTCCACCTTCCCCCTTTCATCACGACATCAGCGAGGGTTTTTATAAGAAGGGGGGGTAAGGCTTTGCTACCACATAATTGCCTTGCGTGGCTATCCCCTCCCTTGCCACCTTTCTCCTTTCGATTTCAATCATCCCCTTCCCTCAGCCACTCTTCGGCTGGGGAAAGGAAATAAAAAAAATTTGTACTATTTGCACTATTTATGACATTAATCTCTTGACCTCCTCCCAAGAGGAGGTTCTTATGAAGATATGTGGGTTTCTTAGTCCAATTCTCGATTGGCCAGTGGAGAGTGTACCATTTAAAGACCGCACTGGCAAGACGGAGGGGCTTTGGCCGCAATCCAGTGTTGATGGTCGCTTGCAGCTACCTTGTGCTGCTTGGGTTTTGTCCACTAAGGAATAGCGCATTATGAAGCAAATTATCAAGTCTATCCGCACTCCAACATGTATGATGCATTCTCTTAGGTTCGTCTTCTCTAAAGATGACCAATTATCAGGGCTAAAATTCCTTGATTTGCATAAGATATGTCAAGTTTGTATTACGAATGGATTGTATCTAGCCTGCATATTTTGTTATTTCGAGTCTAATCATTGTTCATAATGCTTCTTTATTTGCCGCAGTTTGTACTACCGATCGCGATCAAGAGAGGCCTTACTCCAGAAATACACTGGGCGATTTACAAGTTGTCAAATTTCATGCAATGGATCTTAGAGAAGGAGATAAACAAATTATCTATTAAATCTGCAAGGCAGGGAGCAGTGGAGACTCTATGTCTCTTTGAGAAGTAATTGCCCACTAGCATGCTCACGATACAAACCCACCCCTTAGTGCATCTTTTAGAGGAAGTGAAGATTCCAGGACGTATCCATATGCGATGGATGTTCTTCGTGGAGCACTTCATGAAAACCTTGAAAGGCTTTGTGTGACAACAAGCTCGGCCAGAAGGTAGTATGACTGAAGGTTGGTTGGTATCTGAGGTGTTAGTGCATATTTCATTGTGGCTACCAACAGTGGATTCAGACAATAGTATACTATGGTTTTTGGAGGACGATCATAGATTGACTGGAGATGTGATGGTTGGAAATGGGATAGAAAAAAGGATGGATGATGCAATGGAGAAGAAAGTGAATCATTTTTGTATGTTGCATCATTTCTCCATGGAGACGTGGCTCAGTACCTACGAGCAAGCCAAGAAAGATCGGGAAGAAGCGCAATCTGAATTTTGATATACTATGTGCCATTGATCGATTTGATATCCCGAGTGCATGGAGGAGATGACATGGTTTATGTCAACACAATGGTTTGCATGGAGTTTTGACTGCAACGTCTCGCGAAGGGGCAAAGGTCTCAATTGAGGAGTGGGAATTCTCGAGTGAATGTAGTCCAAAGCTGATGATGTGTTTAGAGTTTGTCGTATCTAGATTTTATATGCAACAACTAATTAACTGTTTCAATGTACAATACAAAATATACAATGTGGCGTGGTCGCGTGGATGGCATTTCTGCGTGGAGAGTATTGAAAAAATGTGCTCCACAACAGATTGTGCTATCATGGCAAAGTTCGAGCAAGAGAGCCAATGATGAGTAATGGATCCAAACATTGTTATAGATGAGATGGAGTATTTTGAAAACTTGCAAAGTATTATCAGAGTGGATTACCGTATTTTCCCCATGATCGTGTTTGATTTGCAGTGGTTCAAAATTGCACTTGAAGGAGTTGGGACAATAGTTCAACGACGTCCATTTGGATTTCTCGAAATAGATTCCAGAAAAGGTTGAATGGATTTGCGCGATACGTTTGTATTGCCGGCCCATAGTGAATAGGTGCATGACACTACAACAAAAAGGCTCCATAGACGCGCTTGTAGATGCAATATTTGAACTGTGATAAAAATTGTCGGGCGCGTTTATTACCACGTCTACTACTGCATCTACAATTTCGCGTCTAAAAGCGTGCTTATAGTCAGAGTTACACACCCATATAGACGCACGTATTGACGTGCTATGTAAATTATCATCATATTTATAAAAAAGTGGATATATTCATATTGTGCGTCTATACACGCGTGTATCTACGCGTCTAAAAAAGTGTTTACTCTGCAAGTTTTTGACGAGAATAGATGTGCATTTATCCTGCAATTTACACACGCTGATAGATGCGTAAAACAGAGGTATGAAAAAAACCAGAGTGCATGTGGCTTTGCACATGCTCTCTAGTTTTTTTCCCCCCATCAACATCAAATTGTATGCTTAGGAAAAAAAGAGAAATATTATTTCGAAGATTTTTGTACTGAAAACAAAACAACGTATGTAGAACACGAACTTTCATATATATATAGATGAAACATTTTTACATGATGAGTTTTAGTGCTTGTGACCTCAAGCATGGTCATGGTTGCAAGCACTAGCTGAAAGTAATACATATCAAAAATGAAAATTACAAGCCAAGGGAAGGCATGCATGCATGGGACTCCTCTACATGTCCTCAGAAGAGGCATCATCATCGCTACCACCATCGATGCCTGTGCCGCTGCCATTGCCGCCACCGCTACTGCTAGTCCCCCCTTCGCTATCCTCAACTGGATCAGGGTTCGCTTACATAAAGGATTAAGGTATATAAATACCATTACAAACAATAAATTAGAGTTACCTATACTTTTCATGTAAAAAATAAAACATACCTCTTCTGGTGGTGGAATCCTCATGGCACGATTATATTGCTCCTCCATGATGAGTCCCTCCTGATAAAAATGTTGCCAAGTGGACGCTCCATTATGACCTCGATGGTCGCCTACCTCTCTAAGAGTAGGCGTCCTATCAACGATATGATACTACAAAACAATTTGAATATACAACGTATTAGAACACACTACATAATGAAGTGAAACAAATTACAAAATTTAATTTAAAAAAAGAAATCAAATAATACTTACAAACTCAGCCTCCCATGACTCCCTGCCACCGGATCCATAATGCAACGATCCCATGGTTTCCATCTGGATACATCGCGCCTCTGCATGTTGGCGACTTGTCATTTTCCATGCTGCTCTCTTCTTGGCCTGTTTCCACTCCGTGCAGTTGCAATTGGGTGGTTGGCCATATCCAGGGCGCCCCTACTCTTGTCTCCGCAGTGACTCCTTGGCGCACGTCATAAGGTGAGACCTCTTGTTATGAAGCGCCTCTCTCACCTTTGACCGTCCCCAATCATCTGAGAATCGTGAATTCTCAGGATTAAGGTAACTTCTATGTACTACCCGCAGCATCTCTTACCACAAACCAGTTTTTTGGTGCTTGAAGAAAATCATGAAATCTTTGTATGTGGCATGCATGAAACTCCTCAAGTAGGCTATCACTTCCCTCCCCTCAAAATCATGCAAGATACCACCAACATTAGTGATACAGCAGTACATTTGTGGAGCCTCACCTCTCTCATTTCTCGATGAGGGTAATCGACAGTCACCTCCTACGCAACGCCCACAAAGCCCTCAACCTCCTCGTCCTCCCACACGACTCTCCCTCCTCCCTCGACGGGCACTACCCTCTACCTCACTCAATGCACGTGCTTTGGCCGATCCATGTACTTCAGCTGATCCCTGTGTATCAGCTGATCTGTGTGTATGCATAGTGCGTGGAGTACCTGTTAGTAGAGTTGTGCCAAGGTTTGGTGTTTGTGCGGCAGTGCTAGGCAAAGATGTGATAGGTGTCCCAAACATCACACTGAAAACCTCCTCTATAGTGGGAGGGCGACCAAGATAATTGGTCATCTCCCCCATGAATTTCTCCTTGTTTGAAAAACCTCCAAAAAAGCTACTAACACCTATAGAAAACTCCGCTAAGGTGTTGTTCATGCGTTCTAACTCAGGATCAGTGCTAGAAGATCCAGGATTCCACATCTACACAAGAAAAATCATATTACCTTGTGCAGATAAAACATATTACATGCTGCGTCTATATCTGCGTCTATGTGTGCGTCTGTCAGCGCGTCTATTTCTGCGTATATACCTGTGTCTACACTGTCATCTGGACCCGTTGACAGACACGCACAGTCAAACCATTTTTTTCAAACTTGGTTAAAAAATGCACAAAAAAGCCTCCATAGATGACAGTCTATAGCATGTAAAGAGAGAGAGAGAGAGAGACAAACAGATAGAGAAAGCAAAGAATATTGAGAGAGAGAAAAAGAACTCACCTTCTTTGCTTGTTCCGACGGGTGGCGGCTAGGTTGCAAGCTCCTTGTCCTCCTTCTCCCTTCCCTTGGTAAGTTGCTTGAATCTTCTTCTCTTCCTTACTGTTAGGCTCTTGTTCTTTACTCTTTGGCTCTTCTTTCCTCCTGTCCTCTTTTTACTCTTATTTCCTTCTCTCATTGTCTTCATGAAGTGATAGATAGACATGAGTAGTGATGTCGAGCTCGAACTGCACAAAACACACAAAAAATGCAGTAAAGCACATGTTTGAAAAGAAAGCCACAAATTTTTTTAATTTCTTTTTATATTTGCGTAGCGCACCTGTAAGCACATGTAATTGCGCATGTATATGCACAGATAATACATATTACACACGTTGATAGATGCGTAGGAACAACTAAACTGATTAGATGCTAGCTTTTGGTTGTTTTTGGATCAACATGACATGACTTTCCTAGTCTTTCAATATCAAAATGTTTGCCTCCATGTTGTAAGTATCAATGCATACATTTAGCGAATATGACATATATAGATTGTATGTGCATAGTGGTCCAACAAATTATCAAGCCTCTTTTTTATTTGCAGGCATTATATATTGTAGTTAAACTTTAATAGTTTATATTGTGCAAAAAGGTGTCATTGATTTAAGCTAAGATCTTGATCTACATTGCTATTCATACGATTTCATTTATGTTGGGTTGGCCAATCTGCTTGATTAATGCAAGATATGCTTGATATGATGTTTTTGATTGAGAATACTAGTGAAATATATAGAAAATCTTGAGATAAGAGATGGTACACTAGCAAATCAATTGACCTATGTGGTGACATATATAACAAAGCTTGAGGATAAGAGATAACACATTGGCAAGTCAATTGGCACATATGTGGTGACTTACTAGACCATCCCACTTGCAATTTCATACAGGTATCAATAGGTGGATAAAGCACAAATGGTTTTTAGCTAGAGAGAGATAATGCAATGAAGGTGTATATGAAAGAGATAGAGAAAGGCATATTATCCATCAATCAATCAAAGATATGCACATGAAGTGACTTGATATAGTAATTAGAGTATCGTCATTTTTAGGATGCTCCATTGACTTTTGCAAGTTCCCATAATCTTGAAGTAGATAGCCAACCACACTGTCCATGGAAGGAAAACTGGACCTCATCAAAGTGACCAAGTTAATTTACTTATACATTTCATAGATAAGAGATTTGTAGTTGACTTGTTGGTATTGCAAAGTATCCTTACAGTGATCTATTTTAGTCACCAACAAGTGGACACACTAGCTAAAGATGATGAAAAGAGGACATGTGCAGATTGGCTACATGTGGTCCATCTTATCTAAAATTATATGTGAGCTATAAGTGTACCTTGACATGATTGGAATAGCTTGCACATGCATAAGCCAACTGATTTACATCAATCTACTCATGCTATGAATTGGCATGCATGACTTGCTTTTGCTTTGATTGTATTGATTGTGATATATATTCCTCGAGAATAATGAGAATCAAGGGACTACCCTAAAAAGTGAGGGTACTCCCTTGAATCATCGATTAAGCTTTGATCTATAAGTTTATGCATGGCTAGGTTAAGTGCACAACAAATGAGACATGTGAGTGTATTGATCAATTCTCTCTCTCTCTCTCTCTCTCTCTATATATATATATATATATATATATACATTACACATGCACAAGTCAACCTTTGATCTATAAGTTTTAGCCATGGCTAGGTTATGTGCACAATAGATGTAACATATACATGTATCAATCACTTCTCTGATAATTATGTCGTATATACATCCAATCATCATGCCCTATCCAATCACATTTGTATGGGGCATGATTGGATGTATATAGGGCATGAAATCACATATATATAATTAGCGTTGAATGATTGGATGTATATTTGTAATACTCAGAAAGAAGAAAAGTTGGTAATTTATTCAAACAAATACTAGTTGTTGAGAGGTTTGGTCATATTTAGGGACTTTATCAGAAATGAAAAATATGTGTGTTTATTTTCGCATCTATAGGCGCGTTTATAAACACGGATATATAGATGTGTTCTGTATACTAGTGTAAATAGGCGCGCTGATACATGCACTTATAAACGCGCCCGCTTTTTCACATGTACAGTGCGCATCTATAGGGCCTTTCTCTTGTAGTGTGAATTCATGTTTTTTTAAATTATATTATAACATGGTATATGTCACAAAAGTTAAATCTCTCTTTTATGTGATTTTTAACATGTAATTTTCTATCCAAGCCCCCAACAACCTCGATGGTGGTATCTTATACCTTCAGCTCCCCGAAGTATGAGAGTATATGATGAAAGCAATGTTCCTAGCGTAGATGAGGACAATATATATATAGAGGTGTAGATATTGCAAGGGGTGGAGGCTGCCAAAATCTTGGAGCATGTAGAGGAGCCAAAATTTGGTAAAAATGATGGAAATGCAGGAGTGAGAACGAGGTGGACTCATCCTTTTGTTGTGATCTATCTATCGACCTTACAGTGTATGCAGAGTTGTGTCACGAGATTGACATGGGACCATAAAGAACTTTATACTTGGAGCATCCACCTACTCAATTCATTTATGAATCACTTATAAGGGTACATAAGATATGTATTTTAAGTAAGATAATTTCTTAAGATTTATATTACCGTGCTTTGCTTGATTCATATTGATTATGTGAACATCAATTTTTGTGTGTGCAGGTGACCTTTGTCGATATTTGGATCCACATGATGAGTCGAGGGAGGAGCGAGGAGGAGGTATAGAAGATCTTCACATGTATGTCTCCATATCAAATGGATCGACTTAGAGATATGGTGACCAAGTGATGTCTCGGACACCATCAGGACGTTCTATTAGATCTACTTCGATCTGCTCTTATGATTTGGTTTTTAGTAGAGGAGGTCGACGCTCCAAACTTGGGCAAATAGAGGGAGTGGTTCTAGAGGATGCTACGGAGACGTGGATGCAATGCCCATGATCGGCTCGTGATATAGGTGCTGCTCCTCGCTCTCGTGTAGGTTTGAGAGAGCATGGCTCAGGTGGTTATTATGGAGGTACTAATGCAGTGTCTCCATCTCATCGTTCTACTAGAGCTGCATCACCTATTGGATTTGTCACACCTGTGGGGATTTCTACTCTAGTCACTCTAGCTCTTGCTCAGTCGTTCACAGGTGGCATCTCTATGTGTGCTACTCTGAGAGATACTACCATCATAGGTACACCAAATATGCATTGGGTCTCTTGGATATGCCTAGGAGCGTGGTCGTCCAGAGGTGGGAGAGGACACATGTTAGGTATACCCTAGAGGGGTATGGATACCTTGTAAATGATAGGATAGAAGTCATCATCATGAATGATGAGGGGAGGAGGGTGATGGCTTCTATGAGAGAGTTGTGCCAATAATTTTTTCAGCATGTCTTAGATCATTGGAAGAACATACCAGAGGGGAGCAAGGGCTACATCATAGTATCCTTGCATGAAGAGTTTCCAGTACCAGCCGCAACATATAGATTTCTCACAAGCTAGATGATGGAGTGCATGCATCCATACATGTCACATTGACGATCACACGCATGCAGAAGGCACTTAAGGGTAGTAGGGCCTCAAAGCTCGCGTGGCTAGACACAGATGAATGGCATACACTCAGGGAGAAGGCTACAGTTTCTCCAAGATGTTGAAGACAACAATGTGAGGTGCCAAGGGCATGACTGGAGACAGGAGTGGTCCATCATCTTGGGTGTGGCAGCCGAGGACTTATCTGGAGGACTTTGTAAGTTTTTCTTTTGTTCTACTTGCTTATTTTTTTGCAATATCCATTGTATTGACAATCATGTTTTTAATAGTTGTATTTTGTTTTCTTTGCAACACTCCATTATAAATTGTGATTCCACTAGCCTAGAGACTTGATATGTAGAGAGACATGGTCTCACTACATTGATCGATGGATTGTATGGCTATGGTGGCCCAGTAAGTCACTCATCTTTCTTGTTCGTAGTTACTAATTTTAATTAAAATGCATTATTGTATGATAGAATGATGTGTAGTTGTTTTTTTTGAAAGTTCGTTCGATACTCCTTTACGGTGGGACAAGCTTTCAGATGGCAAGGATCTATAGCTCGCCCTTGGATTTTTGGAGCGCACGTTCACTTATTTTTTGGTCATGTGATTTATGTAGGCATTTTCAATGCACTATGTTATTTTCATCCTTTGTATCTTGCAATGATGCCACTGTCGCTTTCATTACCCGATCTTGTATTTATTTTATGTATCAAGCTTATGGATTCAACTACACTTTGCCTTCATTTTGACGGGCATTATGCACCGTACTATAACTCTTTTGTATGGCCCAAATAAAGCACATAGTGATATTTGTGGCAGGACTGCCCTGCCACAATTTTCCTTTTTCTTACAACCATCACTATTAGCATCGCAAATTAACTACACACATCGCTATTAGCATTGCCATGTGCGTCCCAAATAGTCGCTATATGCTAATTACTATTTGCATCGCATTATTCGACACATATAGCAACTATTCTATGGCAGTTCTAATACCGACTTTTTTGCAACGACGAGGGCAAATTTTTTTTCTGAACATTTTCGTTGCTTTGAACGTCAGTATGTGACCTGTATCTTGTAGTGATTGGGTATTGCTCCTAACTGGAAATTACATAATTTTTTTCATATTAGTTGAAACCATTCAAGAAAACACCTCCATTTACACTTGTTTGTTGATGATACACCTTTACTAGAGACTAACATTGAAATTTTAGTTCGTGACATAAATCCTTGACCATGAATACACAACTACTAGACGAAGTTATCAATAACATAGATATTTAGTCAAATATGAAACTCATTCTGTAGAAGAATCACAATAGATATAGAAATTAGCACTAACTTTTTGCAGTATGACAATCTAATTAGTTTCTTCTACTCACAATCACATTAAATATCCCACGGGTATATATTAGTCATAGTGGGTAGTGTTTTGTGTAAAATCCATGGAAATTTCTAGTGCAAATTTTTCACAATAGGTAGTACTAGTATATGGTGTAGATTCATCGTACTAAGCAACACATGCATCTGGCTAGGTATTCTTAAATTGTTCTTTGAGTTATCAATTGGGGAAATTTACTTCTTAATCCTTGAGAAATATTATGAAAATTATGTTTAATATGATATTCAATAAAAAATTATTATTATATATTTTACTTATTTATCACATGATCCATGACTTATAACACAAGGCACACATGTGACACTAGTAGTAGTATGCGTGGCAAATAGATGGAAGGATACTAATGTATTTTGTACCGTGGTGACCATATAATTCAATGAGTTTATTTGATGTATTTATTAGAGAGGGAAAATATACAATTTTAGTAAAGTTATAAGAATAGGATATGTTTTGATTTATGTGCACAAAAGCAAGTCGTGTGAGGTGAGAAAAAGTAAAAAACACAAAAAAGATACTATCAATATATTTTGGTAGAAGAGCTTATTCAAATATTATAAATACATGTATGGGAGATGTTCCCATCCATGAATGGGGGGAGATTGTATCCATTCTTGTATCGTACAATTCTTTGGTGTTTTCTTCTCGCATCTATTTGTTTACTTCTTATTCTCAATTATGGTATATCTTATGGTGAAGGCAAGCAATATGGATTTCCTTTCTAATATTCATTGTACAACTTGGCGCAAAGCTTGTATATCACCAAATGGGCCTCTAGGGGGAGTGATCTATGATCCCAATAGGCATTGAAAACTAGAAACACAAAAATAAGAGAAATCAGATATTTTCAAGGTAATTTCAATAAAAAAATGCAATAAGAACCATATTTATATATGAATACATACTCGATAAGACTTGTGCCACCCACAATACTTCAAACCAATTGGTTGATTGGTTTTAATGAAATCCAAATGTGGATTCTGGATGAGATTGGTCACTATGTAAATCTTTGAGCTTCTACTCTTTACCTTTTGTTGCTCTGCTTGTAACATTCTTGATGGGGATCTTGAAAGATGAATGTGTCCATCCTCAACCAGTTGTGGCTAGTATGCTTCTATGGCATTTGCCTCTTGTAGGTTTTCATGAGCAATCATCGAGTCCCTTGACCCCATGATGTACAATTCAAATCAACTTCATCTCCTCTTTTTATGTTCCTCTTTTCCTCTTTATCATGTCTGATTTTCTTTATAACTATAACATGTCCACTAGAATCATCCAGGACACGTCTTAGCAGTCCATTGGAAAGGATGTCTAGAAAACTCCACCCGGCATCCCCATGGAATGTTACGGGCTTTGCGATCTAGGTCTTTCTGCATCTGCCATGTAGCGGAAGTATCCTGGCCGTTCCCACTTAGAATCGATCGAAATTAGGGTTATCCTGATTGGTCATTACCTAACAGCAACAACTAGCGTCAGACCCAAGCAAACTACTTTATGCAGAACGCCAGGTGTGAAGTGGATTCACACTGCGCTTGGTTCAAGGAGAATGGAAAACGAGAGGGATGCAAAGCTCAACCTCTCTGGCATAAGGCATAGTCCCATTCCGTTCCCCTAAAATAGAATAAATCGGTTAAGACATAACTCTAGGTCCACGCTTTGGTTGTTCGTGTCTTTTGACGATCATCCCGCTGTTCTTCAAGTTTGTAGAAAAGTTTCCGCGGCTGACCGGGACCACCCAACTGTAGGACGGACCCATGGCCCATCCTCCGCACTTTTCTCGGTTTGTTTTAGTTATGTAATTATCTAACACATTAATTTGACATGTAACAATCAGCTTCTTTATTTAATCCGTTAAGCACTGGTTCCTTTACGTAATCTTATCATGTGACATAGAAAAACAATATCAAACAAGTTCTTTATTAACATATCATCATTTTTATCTTTGAAATACAAGGAGTTTCCGCCCGTAGGCTTGTCCATAATCCGCTCGAAGGCTATCCAGTAATCCACAGGGATCACTATTCCATGCTTCCACCCGTAAACTAGTATGCGGGCCTCAAGATCTAATCCCGAGTCACGTTAGCCTCTTGTGCAAGACCTGGAAGGCGAGGGATTTACGGCCAGAGCCCCCCCTGGCACCCAAGCATCCTCCTGCTCCAAGTAGAGCTCAACAGAGAGACCTCTCGCGGCGGGTTTGGTCCATGTTCTCGGCGCGGTCAACAACCCCCTTGGTTAGGGTCAGGCAGGCAGTCGGGGGTAACTGAAACTGCCTCTCTTCAGGCCTTCATCCTGAAGTATAGGTATTCATTTAATTTGTAATTCATAAATCATACAGTGCTCTAAAATCTCTAGCAAGCACAAACATTTCCATTAATCGACCGTGTTGTTTGGCAAATTGCTAAGGAATTATTCTTTCCTTTTGAGTGTATCAGCACTCTTTCCAAGATGTCTTGCAACTTGGCGAGATCCTTTATATTCCGGTTTAGTGCGTACCTTATTAACCCAACTTAGTCAACCCTAAAGTTCATTAGATACTTTAGTTTCTGGTCTATAACTTTCCTTATTTAGAAGGATATCCAAGAATACGTCCTTTTGCAAGATAACTTGTGTAAGGATCTGCCATCCTTGTTGAGGGTGTTTACCCTTTCTCCTTGTGAATAAATCACAAGACTAAATGACTTTGTACTTACTGCGCAAGTCCTACAATGAAATAATCCGTTTTATATTCTTTAAGCTGACGTATGTCAGACCTAGGGTCTCTTTTTAAGAACCTTAGGGACAACTCTAGTTCATTTACCTTTACGAAATTAATTGACCCTACAATCAGGGAAGGTAGTCAAGTGCTTAAGGTATAAACGTTTCTTTGGTCTTTAAGGCATGTTTTGCAGCATGGTATTTCTAAATTTATATTGATTTGGCTATCTTTTGGAAGGAAATATTGATCACCTCGGCACGATTTGTTATCCTTGTGACAATTGATTTTTCAGTCCTAAATTTTATTGCTTTGTGGTAGGTAAATTCAATTTAATCTTCCATTTTCCTTGCAAATGAAACTTATGCCAATTAACATTCTTTTCCTTGCCAAGATATGCAATTAGCAATGATAATTTCCTAGTAATTTGAACAACATAAAAAAAACCTTTCATGAATTTCATCATGACTTGTTGCAAAAAGAATAGGGTTAATGGTGCAAGATGCAGCTTTTATACCTTCACGAATTTAAATTGAAATATACTACTATAGTAAGTAGATAATCTGGTTCGTAATTTGTTTTAAATGCATGATGCTATTCGAATGAAACTACGTTCTATACATTATCATTTGTTCAATTAAACTGAACTCCTTCATTGTAAATAACTCGGAAAAATATATCCTATCCCTAACAATTTCTCTTTGCCTGATTGACTTAAAATCGAAAAAAGCCAAGAAGGAAAAACCTGGTTTTGCGGTGAGATATCCACATGGATACCAGGAGATGATCCTCCCGCAGCTACTCCTTGGAATTTCTTAGGCGGCATCGCAGTTCGATCGTGAAGGCAGCTTTTACTCTTTCTTCCGGATATCCACCGTCTCTCTTTCGAGGCAAGAAGTCGATCAAAAAGTTGACCACCGGAAGGGATAATAAGACCTCTAAAATCCTAGCTTCTTTGGAGAGAAAAAGGTTCGTAAGCTTAAGGGATAAAGGATCTATAGGATATAATCACAGTGGAAAGATTATGTGTGAGCGTGGCTTCACAAACATCTATGAAAGCCCTTGGGATATCTTTGGCAATGGAATGGAAGGATTTGGGAGTTTTTCAAACCCAAAGGAAAATTTGAAAAATAACACAAGGGTTTATAGTTGGGGAAAAAGGTGTGTATGGGGTTTAGAAAGGGCTTAGGAGTGTACAAAAGAAAAAGAACATATGAGGGTAAAACACGTGGTCAAACACAAGACGGGACTTATGGTTTTAGGCACGGGGATTAAGGGTTTTCTCCTCCTAGAGTAAGGTGAATTTTAAGGGACTTGGCTTTAATACACCCCGGAAAAGGGTTAATCGTATCTCGGAAAAGGCTTAAGTCTACCCCGAAAAAGGGGTTAATGCACCACGGGAAAGGGGGCTTGGGGGTTTAAAAACCCGGGGGAGGGGGAATGAAAATTCACAGGAAGGGATATGAGGGGGTTAATGGGGGCTTGATTAGCCCCCCCTTAGGAAGCTTCCACTTCCTTTATCACGTGGCAGGAGGGGAAAAAAACAATCTGGCAGGGGGGGGGGGAAAATGGGAAATCTAACGGTGGCACTGTGGAGAGGGAAGCTGGAGGGGATAAGCGGCAACGACGGCTGGTGGCGGTAGCAATCGAGCAGGGCGGCGTGTATCTTCTTCTCCTCCTTCCTCATTAACCCTGCGGCCCTCCCTCTTTAAATAGGGGAGGGGAGGGAATCCTCCCTCCTTGCCTGTTAGCATGCATGGCGAGGGGCCTGAGCAAGCTCTAGCGATGAGGAGCTTGCTGCCCCCCCCCTCTATCCCCTATCAGATTGCGGCGTCACAGCTCATCTCATGCGCCTCCATGAAAGGTGAAAAACAATTTTTTTCTTTTACTTATTCAGTATATTACATTCTCTCCCCCTTAGAAGAATCTTTACATTCTCGAGATAAACTGGGGATATTGATGGTTGAGAGTGCCTTCATCTACCCAGGTGGCATCCTCTTCGGAATAATCTTTCCATTGGACAAGGTATTCTCTCAAGGTTCTAGATCTTAACTGTCTCTCCCTAACATCTAAGATCCTATCCAGCCTTAGTTCAAGGACTCCTTGACTAGGCATTACAATTTGTTGGTCATCAAGTACATGGTTAGGGTTGGGTACATATTTTTTCAATAGGCTGATATGGAATACATTGTGAACCTTTAGGTTCTCAGGGAGTTGCAATCTATAAGCATTGGGTCCTAGGCATTTGAGGATTTTGTACGGCCCACAATACCTTGGACTTAGCTTCTTGCAATCTCCTAGGGATAGAGAACTCTTTTTAGGGCGTACGCAAATAAAGACCATGTTTTCTTCTTCGAAGACTCTTTCTTTACGCTTCAAATCTGCGTATGCCTTTTGTCTATCCTTGGCCGCTTGTATGTCTTGTCTTATTGACTTTATTTGATCATCCATGTCTTCCAACATCTATCTTGACGCTTCAACCCTTAGGGTTGGATCAGAAAAGTTTAGAGGACTTCGACAATCATGACCATATAATGCTTGGAAAGGGGTCATCTGAATACTTTGTTGGTAAGAAGCATTGTAGGCAAATTCTACCAAAGGCAAGTATTGAATCCACTTTTTGGATTCTCGAGAACAGTATGCCCTAAGCATATCCTCAATGACTTGATTTACTCGCTCTGTTTGGCCATCCGTTTGGGGATGGTAGGCAGTGCTAAAATAGAGTTGAGTCCCAATAGCTTCAAAGATAGCTCTCCAGAAGTGTGATGTGAAGAGAGAATCTCGATCACTAATGATTCTTCTGGGTAAACCATGTAGCTTGAATATCTCTTTGATAAACAATCTTGCAATGTCAGAGGCTTTATAGTTTGTCTTTACTGGAATCAGGTTTGCAACCTTGGTAAGCATGTCAATCACAACCATAATGGAATTGTATCCTCCTTGGACTTGGGGTAAGCCTACAACAAAATCCATACTGATCAATTTCCATTTCATTTGGGGGATGTCAAGCGGTTGCAGTTTCCCTGGCATCATGACATGTTCGGCTTTGATACGTTGGCAAGACAAACACTCAGTGACATATTTGAGAACGTTACCTTTGAGCCTCTCCCAATGGTAGCTCTTCCTAACTGCATTAAGAGTCTTAGCATAGCCAGGATGTCTTGCGAAAGGGGAATCATGAGCTTCCCATATTATCTTGTGCTTAAGTGACTGGCTTGCTAGTATACATAGCCTTGTTCTGTAGTAGACAAGCCCATTATCAATGGAAAATTCCTGATATTTATCTTGCAACTTTTGATTCTGCTCCTTGGTAGAAATCTCATTTAGCATTGCTTGGTAGCCCAAATCACGGCATGCTTCCTCTCTAGCTAATTCAAGTATAGGGTTGTTTGGCATAGATACTTTTGTAGCCAGAGATCTGGCCGTTGATGGATTCTGCAAGATTAGGGAATTTAGGAATGCCTTGCGACTGAGTGTATCGGCAACTACATTCTCTTTCCCTGGTCAGTACTTGATTTCAAAATCATATTCCTCCAACACTTCAATCCACCGACGTTGCCTCATGTTGAGCTCGTTCTGGGTAAAAAATCATTTGAGACTCTTATGATCGGTTACTAAAGTAAACCTGTTACCCAAGAGGTAGTGTCTCCAAAGCTTTAGAGCATGGATGAGAGCTAGTAATTCCAGATCATGCGTGGTATAATTCTTTTCATGACTCTTCAATTTCCTTGAAGAGTATGCTACTGGATGACCTTCTTGCATAAGTACACACCCTAAGGCAAGAATGCTAGCATCAGTTACTACCTCGAACTCCTTATTGAGGTCAGGAAGTTTTAGAATAGGTGCTGATACCAAACTTTGCTTCAATCAGTCGAAGCTATTTTGTTCGAAAGTTGACCATGTAATGGAAGTATGCTTCTTTATTAAGTCTGTAAGAGGTGCTGCAATCAAAGCATAGTTTTTGATGAAGACCCTATACCATCCTGTCAATCCAAGAAAGCTACGTATCTCTTTGACGGATACTGGTATTAGCCGTTCAAGCACATCTCTGACCTTGGCTGGGTCTACTAATATTCCTTCTGATGATACTATGAATCCCAGATATTCAATCTGACGCTTGAAGAATGCACACTTCTTCATTTTTGCATACAGCTTATGTGACCTCATTGTCTCAAGGACAATCCGAAGTTGAGATTCATGATCTTCTTCCTGTTTAGAATAGACTAAAGTGTCATCGAAGAAGACAAGCACGAAATCATCAAGATATGGTCTAAAGATATCCTGTATTAATCTATTGAAGGTGGTAGGTGCATTTGTAAGCCTGAATGATATAACCAGGAACTCAAAGTGCCCATATCTTGTATTGAAGGCCATCTTTGGGATATCTTCTTCCTTGATCCTTATTTGATAGTAACCTGACTTGAGATCAATCTTGGAAAAGTTCTTTGCACCCTGAAGACGATTAAGAAGCTCATCTGTTCTAGGAATGGGATACTTGTTCTTGACTATTGATTGGTTTAACCCTCAGTAATCAATACATAGTCGAAGTGTCCCATCTTTCTTTTTTTGGAATAGTACTGGAGCTCCCCACGGTGAATTGCTAGGCCGAATGTAGCCCTGATCTAACAGTTGCTTAAGTTGTTCCTTCAACTCTATTGCTTTTGGTATGGACATTCTATAAGGTCTCTTTGCAATTGGCGCAGCTCCAGGTACTAACCTAATTTCATGATCTACTTCTCTTTGAGGCGGAAGTTCAGTCAATTCTTCAGGGAATACGTCAGCATATTCCTTTAGCCAAGAAGGTCCTTCATGAGACTCTTGCTTTTGACCTAACTTGTTGAGTTTGATCAGGTAAACGGGTAATCCTTTTCTGACTCCTTTTATGATCCGAGATACTTTGGCCAATTGGATTCTTGGCACTCCTGCCTCACCTTGAGTTGTGACAAATTCCCTTTCAGAGTTTCGAAAAGAAACTTGACCCTTTCCACAGTGAATGTGGGTGTCGTTGGGCTTAAGCCAATCCATTTCGAGTAGACACTCATGGATTCCTAAATTCATGACTTTGAATTTGACTGAAGTATCCTTTCCTCCCAAAAAGAATTCCACCTTAGCAGTTTGCCTGGTAGAAGTTACCTCACGATCATTTGTCAATTCCACAAGCATGGTAGGTGCTTCTACTGTGGCTATTCCTAATCTTTTTGCACATGCTGGTGAGATAAAGGAATGAGTACTACCACAATCAATCAAGGTTTTGAAACCTTTACCTTGATAGTCCGACGGTGTCTGGATCACCGAGAACTGGCGATTTAGCCCTTTCTTGTGTAAAGCGGCATGGACTGTTGCTCTTTCGAATTCTGCTTCCATAGTCGGATCTTCCTCTTCTTCTTCTTCGCATCTTTGCCTATTGGCAATGCGAGCGGTTCTTCCTCTTCCACGGGTGGCAGCTCCTTGACCGTGGCCTACTCCTTGGAAAGGCGTTTGGCGATGTCCTCCACTGAGGTTGGGACATTGCCTCTTGAAGTGACCGGGTTCGTTGCAGTGGAAACAATGGAGGTTTCGGCCATTACTTTGAGTAGGAACAAAGTTATTGACGTTATTTGTCCTTGTTTTCTTTCTTTGTCCCTGATTATGACCTTGAACTCTTTTCATTTGAGGTTTGAATGCACCTCTATTCGGGTCATTATAAGACCAAGTTTTGTTACCCCTTGGTCTAGCTTGCACCTCCTGAATTATAGGCGCTGCTCGAATGAGTGCATCCTGAAGATCTGATGGACGCATAGATTTGAGACGGGTATTTACTGGTGGATTTAAGCCCGCACAAAATTTGGACACCTGCTGCGTCATGTCCATCTGTGGCGCATACTTTAAAAGTGAGACGAATTTAGAGTAGTATGCGTTAAGAGTGAGTCCTAGCTGTTTTAGCTCGTAGAACTCGTTCATTTTCTGCGTGCGATATGCAGGTGGTAAGTATCTTCCCTGCAGGGCTTTCTTCAGCTTCTCCTAGGTAACGGATCCCTCTGAAATCCCTTGATCCCTGCACCATTGCTTCCACCAAAGTGTGGCTTCGCCGATGAGTTTTAACTTGGCGAGCATAGCCTGATTGGTGGGTGTAGTACCGACTGCTTCAAAGTAATCCTCCATGGATTCAATCCAAATTTCAGCATCAGCCTGAACAAACCTGCCTCTCCCATCAAACTCGGGTGGCTTTATCTGCTTGAGGAGGAACTTTTTCTCCTGAATCACGCAGTACTTGATTTAGGAGGCGAATTTGGAACATGTACCTGGGGTTGTGCCTGAATAAAGGTTTTCTTAACGTTATTATATGATAATCGATGTTAGCTTATCTTTCATTTTTAGTTCAGCTATCTCGTAAACAATGTAGCTACTTAACTTTTTAACAACTCTTATGCACAGCTAAACATTGATAAAAAGAAGTCTTTATTTGTATTTACATGGGCATAGCCCTTTCGAATACAACATTCCGTGTGATGATAAGTCAATTGTTACATTTAGTTTGGGGAGAACAACGTTGTATTGCATTTATCTACAGGAACTTTGTAATAGTAGGTTTTTGGGTCATGGATCTTCAAGAATCGATAAGTCATTGGAAGTTTAGGATATCCTTTCCGTTGGAATCCATACTTCTCATGGCGGCCCAACACTTTAATCCTGTCGGCGGGGATTACATGGGTTACTTCCTCATATACATATGAGTTCATTTCAACCCTCCGACCTCCGATATGTAAAGTAGAATTTACGTGAGCTTCCACAAAAACGAACAGCTTCACGACTTTCAAGTCTTCCAATCACTTGATCCTTTTTAAGTTAGTCTATAGATAAGCAAACCGGTGGGCGGCTATATAGTAGATTCTTGAAGCACCTGTCCATCTTCGTTCCATGTACAAAGGTGATGGATTATAGATCTACTCCAGGATGTTCATCATCCCAATTCTTTGTCTATAAAGCGGAGAATGCATTGCAGTCATAAACATGACCCGAAATACCAAAAACTTGTTCCACGCTTCATAATTCTGCAAGACAGAATTGAAGGTAAGAAAATGTTTGGACATCAACAATTTCTTTACTTCATTTTATTGAGATCTCATAAAAACAATTATGTTGTTGGTCAGCTCTGATACCAACTGTAACGTGTCCACTAGAATCATCCAGGACACGTCTTAGCCGTCCATTAGAAAGGATGTCTAGAAAACTCCACCCGGCATTCCCATGGAATGTTACGGGCTTTGCGATCTAGTCTTTCCGCGTCTGCCACGTAGCGGAAGTATCCTGGCTGTTCCCACTTAGGATCGACCAGAATTAGGGTTATCTTGATTGGTCATTACCTAACAGCAACTAGCGTCTGACCCAAGCGAAGTACTTTATGCAGAAACGCCAGGTTCGAAGCGGATTCACGCTGCACTTGGTTCAAGGAGAATGGGAAACGACAGGGATGCAAAGCTCAACCTCTCTGCATAAGGCATAGTCCCATTCCATTCCCCTAAAATAGCGTAAATCGGTTAAGACATAACTCTAGGTCCACGCTTTCGTTGTTCATGTCTTTTGACGATCATCCCGCTGTTCTTCAAGTTTTGAGAAAAGTTCCCGGCTGACCGGGACCACCCAACCGTAGGACGGACGCATGGCCTATCCTCCGCACTTTTCTCGGTTTGTTTTAGTTATGTAATTATCTAACACATTAATTTGACATGTAACAATCAGCTTTTTTAATTAATCCGTTAAGCACTGGTTCCTTTACGTAATCTTATCATGTGACATAGAAAAACAATATCAAACAAGTTCTTTATTAACATCTATCCTTGGGTTAGGGCCGTACCCTATTAACCCAGCTTTAATGAATACCTTAAGTTCCATTGGCAGTAAATATGTTATTCCAATTTACTGATTGGTATTTTGCTTCCAAGCAATTATCTAATCCACTTATCTTGGTCACCTTTCCCAAGAAAGGTGTTATATCACGATGACCACTCATCCTCTTGCAAGATAAACTTGCGCAAGAATCTGCCAATCTCATTTCGAGGAATTGGCCACTCCCTTATGGTCAACCCACAAGGTCATGCAACTCTGTAATTTGTTGCACAAGTGTCACATCTAATCTATGGGACTATTTTTCCCATCGAATGTCATCTTCTAATCACAAAATCATGATTAATAGGAAATAGGGTTAGGGTGTCCTCATATCCAATCCATTTTTTATTGCACTAGGCCAACCTTGTCAGTCCTAGGGGTTCCAATTCAAACCGAGTTTCATCCTTTTAGCGAGCGACCCTTAGGGTAACACACCCTAGATCGTTCTCGCAAGTATGTCCTATTTCTGCTACATTCCGTGAATGTGGGTAGGTCTTTAGGGTATGAGAGTTTCAACTTGGCAATAAGAACAACTAGGTTACGTCCTCAACGTTTTAAATCCTAGTTAGCACTTGGGATATGTTTGCTTTGATTCAACCATTTCTAAGCGAGTCCCTCGCGGTTTAGGTCTTTAGGGTGAACTAATCTACTTGTCTCTTCTTGAAGATTTTTACGATACCATTCTCATAATCACATGATTCATTGCCTACATATGATTAGATTTACCAACCCTAACTTTCCTGGTTAAGATCAAGGCATAGGTTAAGTTACAACATAATTTTCATTGACCCTTCTAAAACATGCATTTCATGATTTATGTTGCTAGGCTTTTGGGGTTTATGTTAAAATGGACCATGCAGCCTTTTCCTAATTTTATTTCTAAATGAATTATTCATAGGCTAAATGAGCAATACACCAACGTTCGTAACTACTTACGTAATTGATTGAGATTTATGCAACAAAAAAACTAGAGTTAACTTATTCCAATTTACAATCCATGCCACACGCAAATTTCTAGAATTATTTCTAGGCTCTTCTATTTTCTACGGGATTAATGACTTTCCCTAATGAATCATTCAATGAAGATTTGTCTAAAAATGCAACATGGGATTAATCTTTCCATGCTTAATCAAAGGTGCACTTTAACAATTTTTGACCTTATAAGGATAGGCAATAGGTGTTCTAGGCCGTCACTTTGATAAGAACGCAAGGGAAACTACTAATAAGGTTGTGAGATGCATAGATAATTTACATTATTTTGTTCATCATGTTGGAAATACCAATGACCACTTCATGTCATGAGCTAATTATTTCAATAGTCAATCTATTTCCAATTGCATCTAACTAGGCTAGGTGAATTTGACATGCGTAGGTGCTTCCTAGTCCATGAATTTATCGTGCATAATGCCTTACTTTTGCGATGGATCAAAAATAGTAAATACCTAGACTTGTGGCCTCAGGAAGATATCCACATGAATGTTAGGAGAAGAACCTCCCGCGCAGGCCCGACTTGCAACCTCTTGGGCGATTGTGGGCAAAATTTTGGACTTTCAGGTTGCCTTTGTCTTTACACAATTCGGTGAATTTTCTCACCTTGGTACGCAGCCTCAAGATCTTTGCCTTTCTCCCTCATATGCAGGAGATGCCTTCGCAGAACTTCGGATCTTTAAAAGGTTGGGCTTGTGAGACTTGGGCTTATGGGATTTGTATGTATGAAATTTGGAGTTTTTCGAGGGGTTTTTCGGAAAGGATCTTACGAATGGTGCTTGTTGGAAAGGAAGCTTTATGAGCTGCTTTAGGGGAAACTGGGGTGATAAGGCATGGGTTTACAAATGGCTTGTGGCCTTTGGAACCTATTAGCGAAAAAAAAACCTCTTGTGAATGAAGTTGTGAAAATTAAGCCAATGGGAAAATGGGCTTTAAAGGAGGGCTTTTAACCCCCGGGATAGAACCCATGTGCACAAGGTCTTAGGCCCTGTTTCTTTCAAGAAGCTTCCAAAGCTTCGAAAGCTTCTGCTTCCCCAGAAAGCACGTGGCCAAGGGGATTGATTAAGGATTAAACTATTGGGAGATGACATCGAATGGAGAAAAAAAAAAAGATGGACTTGTCAGGGAGATGGTGGCGGCTGTCGGCCCGGCCCAGCGGCCCTTTACGACTGGTGGCGGGTCCTTTTTGCAGCATGGTGGCGGCCCCTTCTGCACCGTACCAGCAGCTTCCTACTGAACAGCAGCCTCGCACGGCGTCCTCAGCTTCCCTCTCCTCCCACGCAGTACAACCCTCTCTTTCCTTTCTCCACGCAGCTTCTAGCCTTCCCACCTCCTTATTTCCTCACGGCATCAGTGGCGCCTTTCCCTGTAACGTGTCCACTAGAATCCTCTAGGACACGTCTTGGCAGTCCATCGGAAAGGCTGTCTAGAAAACTCCACCCGGCACTCCCATGGAATGTTACGGGTTTTGCAATCTAGGTCTCCCCGCGTCTGCCACGTAGCGGAAGTGTCCTGGCCGTTTCCCACTTAGGATCGACCGGAATTAAGGTTTTCTTGTTTGGTCATTAGCTAGCAGCAACTAGCGTCAGACCCGAGCGAACTACTTTACGTAGAAACGCCAAGTCCGAAGCGGATTCACGCTGCACTTGGTTCAAGGAGAATGGGAAACGAGAGGGATGCAAGGCTTGACCTCTCTGCCATAAGGCATAGTCCCATTCCGTTCCCCTAAAACAGCGTGAATCGGGTAATAGGTAATTCCAAGTCATCGTTCTCGTTATTTGTTTCGGCGATGATGATCATCCCTCTGTTCGTTGAAGATTTTGAGAAAAGTTCTCGGCTAACCGGGACCACCCATCCATAGGACGGACCCATGGTCCATCCTCCGCACTTTCCTCGGTTTGTTTTAGTTATGTAATTACCTACCACATTAATTTGACATATAACAAACAGCTTCTTTGATTAGCCCTGTTAAGCACTGGTTTCTTCACGTAATCTTATCACAGGACATAAAGAAAACAATGTCAAACAACTTCTTTATTATCATTTTATCCTTTTATCTTTGAAATACAAGGAGTCCCGCCCGTAGGCTTGTCTATATTCCGCCCGAAGGCTATCCAGTAATCCGCTAGGGATCACTATTCCAAGCTTCTGCCCGTAGACTAGTATGCGGGCCTCGAGATCCAATCCCGAGTCACGTTAGCCTCTTGTGCAGGACCCGGAAGGCGAGGGATTTACGGCCAGAGCCCCCCCTGGCACCCAAGCATCCTCCTGCTCCAAGTAGAGCTCAACGGAAAGACCTCTCACGGCGGGTTCGGTCCACGTTCCCGGCGCGGTCAACAACCCCCTTGGTTAGGGTCAGGCAGGCAGTCGGGGGTAACTGAAGCTGCCTCTCCCTTCAGGCCTTCAACCTGAAGCATTTATATATCTTTCATCCTTTAATTCCTTGAACAAACAATGCAAACAGTGCTTTCTAAACTGTTACAAGCACAATCAATTCCAGTGGTCGTTTAGTTGGCAAACTGTTAAGGAGTGACTCCTTCTCTCGAATGCATCCCGCATTCGATCCGGAATCAATTGCAACATGGCAAGATTCCTATCGTCTTTGGGTTAGGGTCATACCCTGTCAATACTTTTAGGTTTTGTTAATGGTAGATTCCGGCGACCATGTCGCTTTAGTTTATTGACTAATCATTTGCGTCCAAGCAAATACCTAGCTTCCCCTCAACTTGGCAAATTTTCCCTAATGAGGATAGAGCAAAAGGATGACTACCCTTTCCCCTTGCAAGTTAAACTTGCGCAAGAACTTGCCAACCTTATTCCAAGGAATGGCAAAACTCCTTACGATCAACCTGCAAGGCTAAGTGACGTTGCAACTTATTGCACAAGTGTTGTCTCCATTCCAAAAGATCATTTCCCCTAATGAATGGCGTATTCAGGTCACGGAATTAACTTCAGACGAGAGGGAGGGTTTAGGTTGTCTTTTTACCCACCCCATCCTTGATTTCACTAAATCGACAATGTTTAGTCCTAGGGTTCCAACTCAGTTCGAGTTTCATCATTTTAAATGCTTGGTCATTAAGGTAGGAATCCTAGATTATTGTTTACATGAGCATCCAATTAGCTTAACATTTTGGGAATATGGTTAGGACTATTGGGTTTGAAGGTTTTGACTTATCGTCAATTGGAAAACTTGGCCGAATCCTTAACGTGCTAATACCTAGTTAGGGTTTGGGATATCTATCGTATTGACTGAACCTTGCCCATACGAATCCTTTGCGGCTAGGTGATTTGGGTAATTCACTATGCTTGTCTCGCGACAAGGATGAATCCTTCCTAGAGATAATAAACTAGATCTAAAGAAGAAAGATGGTTTCGACTACCACCATACATGTAAACATGCGACTCACTCTATCTTTTATTGGTAAAGTAAAAATACATGATAAGCTGGATACCAACTTTCTTAGGACCTACTAGGACTCACTTCAAATAATCATATCTGCTACCTTGTTATCTTCACTTTAGAATCTCATGCTTGTTTAAATCCTACAACCTTTCCTACGGCAACACTTGATGAAGGAATTTTTATGCACGATGAAAGTGCAACATGCAACCTTTACATAACTACAACATAGTTAAATGAGATTATTGTAGAGTTAGTGTTGGTATATTTCTTCTTGCAAGCACATGCCACATGCGAATCCCTAGATTCGATTTTTGATACACCACCATTACTTTTCGGATAACCTCCTACGGTGTTAACAACTTTTCCCCCATGAACCATTACAATAAGATTTTTCCTAAATTGCGACATATGCTTATTCTTTCCATGACTAATCAAAATTACACTTAATAACTTCAACCATAGAATGATAAGCGGTGGGTGTTCTAGGCTTGCTAATTTGAAGTGCATGATAAGGCAACATAATACTAAGGTCGTAAGATGATAGACCACTCACGATCATCATATTGAAATTATTATTAACTCCATTTCATGTCATGAGATAATAGACAAATTCTCCTCAATTTCCTTTTAGTTCGGCTTAGTAAATTTGAACATGCATAGGTGCTTTCTATCCCGTGAGAGTTATCATACCTAATGCATTACTTTCGCGTAGAATCAAAATCATAAAAAAAACCTGGGTCTGTGGGCTCGGGGAGATATCCACTTGAATGCTTGGAGATGAACCTCCCGCAGCCGCGCCTTATGACTTTTTAGGGGCCATCGTAGGCGTGGTTTCGACTTCTAGTTAGCCTTTGCGGTCTATGAATTTACTTGCCTTGGTATGCCGCCTCCATATCTTTGCCTTTTTCCCTCGTGCGCAAGAGATTCCTTTGCGGGACTTTGGATAAATGGTGCTTGCGGAAGAGGGCTTTATGAGTTCTTTAGGAAAAACCCGGGTGGCTAGGGATGGGTTCACGAATGGCTTGTGGGCTTTGAAGCCTATTTGCGGAAAGCCTCTTACGATGGGTCTTGCGGGAGGGCTTTATAGCTTCTTCTTCTTCTCTTCAAAGTCCCAGGGGGGGCGGGGGGGGGGGGGGGTAGGAATGGACTTATGGGGTTCTGGTGGGAAGGGGGCTTAAGAAAGCCCCCTTAGAAGCTTCTAAGAAGCTTCTAGGCTTCTGCAGCAACGTCGGGGGGGGGGGGGGGGGGGTCGTGATCAAGGCGAGGTGGCGGCGGGCTGTGGCGGCCTGGCGGACCGTGGCGGCGGACTATGGCGGCTGGCGGCTTCCTGCACGGCGGCGATGGCACCCTGGTCTCCCTCCTTTCCCAACGGCGGGCAGCAGCGTCCCCTCCTCCCTCTCACAGCACCGTCCCTCTCTTCCCCTCTTCTCTCCCTAACGAGAGTTCATATAGGCAAGGGGGGGAGGGAAGAGAAAAGCCTCCACACACGTGGCCAGTGCATGGGTTCCCCCCCTCCCATGCAGGCCACGACTCATCCATGGGCCATCCCCCCACACTCCCTCTTCTCCAGCCATGCATCGGCTGGAGAAAAAGGGGTAAAAATAAAAAAATTTGTCTTGAATTATTCAAATTGCCCCTCCCAAGAGGGTGTTTTTGTGAGACTTGCGATTTTGAACTTTCGGTTTTGATTTACCAATGCAGAGGACCCCATTTCTCGCGTGCGGGTCACACATTACACTGCCAATAATTTCAATGCAAGAGATAACCTTTGCACAAGGTTTACGTCGTGTGCGGGACGTCAATATTCACGGGTGGGAATATTACATTCCCCTTCGCAACACGGTGACATCACAGTCTTCCCCCTCTCTCATCACGCAGCGTGGCCCTCTGCGTCCTCCTCTTCACGAGAATTCCTTCACGTCGGCCTTTCCACCTTCCCCCTTTCATCACAGCATCAGCGAGGGTTTTTATAGGAAGGGGGGTAAGGCTTTGCTACCACGTAATTGCCTTGCGTGCCTATCCCCACCCTTGCCACCTCTCTCCTTTCCATTTCAGTCATCCCCTTCCCTCAGCCACGCTTCGACTGGGGAAAGGAAATAAAATTTTTTTGTACTATTTGTACTAATTATAACATTAATCTCTTGACCTCCTTCCAAGAGGAGGTTCTTATGAAGATATGTGGGTTTCTTAGTCCAATTCTCGATTGGCCAGTGGAGAGTGTACCATTTAAAGACCGCACCCGCCAGACGGAGGGGCTTTGGCCGCAATCCAGTGTTGATGGTCGCTTGCAGCTACCTTGTGCTGCTTGGGTTTTGTCCACTAAGTAATAGCACATTATGAAGCAAATTATCAAGTCTATCTGCACTCCAACAGGTATGATGCATTCTCTTAGGTTCGTGTTTTCTAAAGATGACCAATTATCAGGGCTAAAATTCCTTGATTTGCATAAGATATGTCAAGTTTGTATTACGAATGGATTGTATCTAGCCTGCATATTTTGTTATTTCGAGTCTAGTCATTTTCATAATGCTTCTTTATTTGTCGCAGTTTGTACTACCGATCGCGATCAAGAGAGGCCTTACTCCAAAAATACATTGGGCGATTTACAGGTTGTCAAATTTCATGCAATGGATCTCAGAGAAGGAGATAAACAAATCATCTATTAAATCTGCAAGGCAGGGAGATGTGGAGACTCTATGTCTCTTTGAGAAGTAATTGCCCACCAGCATGCTCACGATACAAATCCACCCCTTAGTGCATCTTTTAGAGGAAGTGAAGATTACAGGACGTATCCATATGCGATGGATGTTCTTCGTGGAGCACTTCATGAAAACCTTGAAAGGCTTTATGTGACAACAAGCTCGGCCAAAAGGTAGTATGACTGACGGTTGGTTGGTATCTGAGGTGTTAGTGCATATTTCATTGTGGCTACCAACAGTGGATTCAGACAATAGTATACTATGGTTTTTGGAGGACGATCATAGATTGACTGGAGATGTGATGGTTGGAAATGGGATAGAAAAAAGGATGGATGATGCAATGGAGAAGAAAGTGAATCGTTTTTGTATGTTGCATCATTTCTCCATGGAGACGTGGCTCAGTATCTACGAGCAAGCCAGGAAAGATCGGGAAGAAGTGCAATCTGAATTTTGATATACTATGTGCCATTGACCGATTTGATATCCCGAGTGCATGGAGGAGATGACATGGTTTATGTCAACACAATGGTTTGCATGGAGTTTTGACCGCAACGTCTTGCGAAGGGGCAAAGGTCTCAATTGAGGAGTGGGAATTCTCTAGGGGATGTAGTCCAAAGGTGACGACGTGGTTAGAGTTTGTCGTATCTAGATTTTATATGCAACAACTAATTAACTGTTTCAATGTACAATACAAAATATACAGTGTGGCGTGGTCGCACGGATGGCATTTCTGCGTGGAGAATATTGACAAAATGCGCTCCACAACAGATTGTGCTATCATGGCAAAGTTCGAGCAAGAGAGCCAATGACGAGCAATGGATCCAAACATTGTTATAGATGAGATAGAGTATTTTGAAAACTTGCAAAGTATTATCAGAGTGGATTACCGTATTTTCTCCATGATCGTGTTTGATGTGCAGTGGTTCAAATTTGCACTTGAAGGAGTTGGGACAATAGTTCAACGACGTCCATTTGGATTTCTCGAAATAGATTCCAGAAAAGGTTGGATGGATTTGCGCGATAAGTTTGTATTGCCGGCCCATTGTGAATAGGTGCGTGAAACTACAACAAAAAGGCTCCATAGACGCGGTTGTAGATGCAATATTTGAACTGTGATAAAAATTGTCGGGTGCGTTTATTACCACGTCTACTGCTGCATCTACAATTTCGCGTCTAAAAGCGTGCTTATAGTCAGAGTTACACACCCATATAGACACGCGTATTGGCGCACTATGTAAATATACCATCATATTTATAAAAAAGTGGATATATTCATATTGTGCGTCTATACACGCGTGTATCTACGCGTCTAAAAAAGTATTTACTCTGCAAGTTTTTGACGAGAATAGACGCGCATTTATCCTGCAATTTACACACGCTGATAGATGCGTAAAACAGAGGTATGAAAAAAAACTAGAGTGCATGTGGCTTTGCACATGCTCTCTGGTTTTTTTTCCCCCCATCAACATCAAATTGTATGCTTAGGGAAAAAAGGAAAATATTATTTTGAAGATTTTTGTACTGAAAACAAAACAACGTATGTAGAACACGAACTTTTATATATATATAGATGAAACATTTTTACATGATGAGTTCTAGTGCTTGTGACCTCAAGCATGGTCATGGTCGCAAGCACTAGCTGAAAGTAATACATATCAAAAATGAAAATTACAAGCCAAGGGGAGGCATGCATGCATGGGACTCCTCTACATGTCCTCAGAAGAGGCATCATCATCGCTACCACCACCGCTGCCTGTGCCGCTGCCATTGCCGCCACCGCTACTGCTAGTCCCCCCTTCGCTATTCTCAACTGCATCAGGGTTCGCTTACACAAAGGATTAAGGTATATAAATATCATTAGAAACAATAAATTAGAGTTACCTATACTTTTCATGTACCTCTATAAAACATACCTCTTCTGGTGGTGGAATCCTCATGGCACGATTATATTGCTCCTCCATGATGAGTTTCTCCTCGTAGAAATTTTGCCAAGTGGACGCTCCGTTATGACCTCAATGGTAGCCTACCTCTCTAAGAGTAGGCATCCTACCAACGATATGATACTACAAAACAATTTGAACATACAATGTATTAGAACACACTACATAATGAAGTGAAACAAATTACAAAATTTAATTTAAAAAAGAAATCAAATAATACTTACAAACTCAGCCTCCCATGACTCCCTGCCACCGGATCCATAATGCAACGATCCCATGGTTCCCATCTGGATACGTCGTGCCTCTGCAAGATGGCGACTTGTCATTTTCCGTGCTGCTCTCTTCTTGGCCTCTTTCCACTCCCTGCGGTTGCAATTGGGTGGTTGGCCATATCCAGGGCACCCCTACTCTTGTCTCCGCAGTGACTCCTTGGCGCACGTCATAAGGTGAGATCTCTTGTTATGAAGCACGTCTCTCACCTTTGACCGTTCCCAATCATCTGAGAATCGTGAATTCTCGGGATTAAGGTACCTTGTATGTACTGCCCGCAGCATCTCTTACCACAAACCAGGTTTTTGGTGCTTGAAGAAAATCATGCAATCTTTGTATATGGCATGCATGAAACTCCTCAAGTAGGCTATCACTTCCCTCCCCTCAAAATCATGCAAGATACCACCAACATCAGTGATACAGCAGTACATTTGTGGAGACTCACCTCTCTCATTTCTCGATGAGGGTAATGGACAGCCACCTCCTAGGCAACCCCCACAAAGCCCTCAACCTCCTCGTCCTCCCACACGACTCTCCATTCTCCCTCGACGAGCACTACCCTCTACCTCACTCAATGCACGTGCTTTTGTAAATGCACATGCTTTGGCTGATCCATGTACTTCAGCTGATCCCTGTGTATCAGCTAATCTGTGTGTATGCATAGTGCGTGGAGTACATGTTAGTAGAGTTGTGCCAAGGTTTCGTGTTTATGCGGCAGTGCTAGGCAAAGATGTGATAGGTGTCCCAGACATCACACTGAAAACCTCCTCTACAGTGGGAGGGCGACCAAGATAATTGGTCATCTCCCCCATGAATTGCTCCTCGTTTGAAAAACCTCCAAAAAAGCTACTAACACCTCTAGAAAACTCCGCTAAGGTGTTGTTCATGCGTTCCAACTCAGGATCAGTGCTAGAAGATCCAGGATTCCACATCTACACAAGAAAAATCATATTACCCTGTGCAGATAAAACATATTACATGCTGCGTCTATATCTGCGTCTATGTGTGCGTCTGTCAGCGCGTCTATTTTCGCGTATATACCTGCGTCTACACTGTCATCTAGACCCGTTGACAGACGCGCACAGTTAGACCATTTTTTTCAAACTTGGTTTAAAAACGCACAAAAAAACCTCCATAGATGACAGTCTATGGCATGTAAAGAGAGAGAGAGAGAGACAAACAGACAGAGAAAGCAAACAATATTGAGAGAGAGAAAAAGAACTCACCTTCTTTGCTTGTTCCGACGGGTGGCGGCTAGGTTGCAAGCTCCTTGTCCTCCTTCTCCCTTCCCTTGGTAAGTTTCTTGAATCTTCTTCTCTTCCTTACTGTTAGGCTCTTGTTCTTTACTCTTTGGCTCTTCTTTCCTCATGTCCTCTTTTTACTCTTATTTCCTTCTCTCATTGTCTTCATGAAGTGATAGATAGACATGAGTAGTGATGTCGAGCTCGAACTGCACAAAACACACAAAAAACGCAGGAAAACACATGTTTGAAAACAAGCCACAAATTTTTTAAATTTTTTTTAATATTTGCGTAGCGCACCTGTAAGCACATGTAATTGCGCGTGTATATGCGCAGATAATACATATTACACGCGCTGATAGATGCGCACGAACAACTAAACTGATTAGATGCTAGCTTTTGGTTGTTTTTGCATCAACATGACATGACTTTCCTAGTCTTTCAATATCAAAATGTTTGCCTCCATGTTGTAAGTATCAATGCATACATGTAGGGAATATGACATGTATAGATTGTATGTTCATAGTGGTCCAAAAAATTATCAAGCCTCTTTTTTATTTGCAGGCATTATATATTGTAGTTAAACTTTAACAGTTTATATTGTGCAAAAAGGTGTCATTGATTTAAGCTAAGATCTTGATCTACATTGCTATTCATACGATTTCATTTATGTTGGGTTGGCCAATCTGCTTGATTAATGCAAGATATGCTTGATATGATGTTTTTAATTGAGAATACTAGTGAAATATATAGAAAATCTTGAGATAAGAGATGGTACACTAGCAAATCAATTGACCTATGTGGTGACATATATAACAAAGCTTGAGGATAAGAGATAACACATTGGCAAGTCAATTGGCACATATGTGGTGACTTACTAGACCATCCCACTTGCAATTTCATACAAGTATCAATAGGTGGATAAAGCACAAATGGTTTTTAGCTAGAGAGAGATAATGCAATGAAGGTGTATATGAAAGAGATAGAGAAAGGCATATTATCCATCAATCAATCAAAGATATGCACATGAAGTGACTTGATATAGTAATTAGAGTATCGTCATTTTTAGGATGCTCCATTGACTTCTGCAAGTTCCCATAATCTTGAAGTAGATAGCCAACCACACTG
Source organism: Lygodium microphyllum (assembly GCF_053477565.2). Taxonomy (NCBI): domain Eukaryota; kingdom Viridiplantae; phylum Streptophyta; class Polypodiopsida; order Schizaeales; family Lygodiaceae; genus Lygodium; species Lygodium microphyllum. The sequence continues at coordinate 7,986,317 of NC_141154.1, forward strand.
TCCATGGAAGGAAAACTGGACCTCATCAAAGTGACCAAGTTAATTTACTTATACATTTCATAGATAAGAGATTTGTAGTTGACTTGTTGGTATTGCAAAGTATCCTTACAGTGATCTATTTTAGTCACCAACAAGTGGACACACTAGCTAAAGATGATGAAAAGAGGACATGTGCACATTGGCTACATGTGGTCCATCTTATCTAAAATTATATGTGAGCTATAAGTGTACCTTGACATGATTGGAATAGCTTGCACATGCACAAGCCAACTAATTTACATCAATCTACTCATGCTATGAATTGGCATGCATGACTTGCTTTTGCTTTGATTGTATTGATTGTGATATATATTCCTCGAGAATAATGAGAATCAAGGGACTACCCTAAAAAGTGAGGGTACTCCCTTGAATCACCAATTAAGCTTTGATCTATAAGTTTATGCATGGCTAGGTTAAGTGCACAACAAATGAGACGTGTGAGTGTATTGATCAGTTCTCTCTCTCTCTCTCTCTCTCTCTCTATATATATATATATATACATTGCACATGCACAAGTCAACCTTTGATTTATAAGTTTTAGCCATGCCTAGGTTATGTGCACAATAGATGTAACATATACATGTATCAATCACTTCTCTGATAATTATGTCGTATATACATCCAATCATCATGCCCTATCCAATCACATTTGTATAGGGCATGATTGGATGTATATAGGGCATGAAATCACATATATATAATTAGCTTTGAATGATTGGATGTATATTTGTAATACTCAGAAAGAAGTAAAGTTGGTAATGTATATCATGTTGTATACACATGTATATCATGTCCTTATGATCCTATACATGTATACCATGTCCTTATGATCCAGGTTTAATTATATTATATATACATCCAATCATGCCCTATCCAATCACATTTGTATAGGGCATGATTGGATGTATATAGGCCATGAAATCACACATATATAATTAGCTTTGAATGATTGGATGTATATTTGTAATACTCAGAAAGAAGAAAAGTTGGTAATGTATTCAAACAAATACTAGTTGTTAAGAGGTTTGGTCATATTTAGGGACTTTATGAGAAATGAAAAATATGTGTGTTTATTTTCGCATCTATAGGCGCGTTTATAAACACGGATATATAGATGTGTTCTGTATACTAGCGTAAATAGGCGCGCTGATACATGCGCTTATAAACGCGCCCGCTTTTTCACGTGTACAGTGCGCATCTATAGGGCCTTTGTCTTGTAGTGTGAAATCACGTTTTTTTAAATTATATTATAACATGGTACATGTCACAAAAGTTAAATCTCTCTTTTATGTGATTTTTAACATGTAATTTTCTATCCAAGCCCCCAACAACCTCGATGGTGGTATCTTGTAGCTTCAGCTCCCCGAAGTACGAGAGTATATGATGAAAGCAATGTTCCTAGCGTAGATGAGGACAATATACATATAGAGGTGTAGATATTGCAAGGGGTGGAGGCTGCCAAAATCTTGGAGCATGTAGAGGAGCCAGAATTTGGTAAAAATGATGGAAATGCAGGAGTGAGAACGAGGTGGACTCATCCTTTTGTTGTGATCTATCTATCGACCTTACAGTGTATGCAGAGTTGTGTCACGAGATTGACATGGGACCATAAAGAACTTTATACTTGGAGCATCCACCTACTCAATTCATGTATGAATCACTTATAAGGGTACATAAGATATGTATTTTAAGTAAGATAATTTCTTAAGATTTATATTACCATGCTTTGCTTGATTCATATTGATTATGTGAACATCAATTTTTGTGTGTGCAGGTGACCTTTGTCGATATTTGGATCCACATGATGAGTCGAGGGAGGAGCGAGGAGGAGGTATAGAAGATCTTCACATGTATGTCTCCATATCAAATGGCTCGACTTAGAGATATGGTGACCAAGTGATGTCTCGGACACCATCAGGCCGTTCTATTAGATCTACTTCGATCTGCTCTTATGATTTGGTTTTTAGTAGAGGAGGTCGACGCTCCAAACTTGGGCAAATAGAGGGAGTGGTTCTAGAGGATGCTACGGAGACGTGGATGCAATGCCCATGATCGGCTCGTGATATAGGTGCTGCTCCTCGCTCTCGTGTAGGTTTGAGAGAGCATGGCTCAGGTGGTTATTATGGAGGTACTAATGCAGTGTCTCCATCTCATCGTTCTACTAGAGCTGCATCACCTATTGGATTTGTCACACCTGTGGGGATTTCTACTCTAGTCACTCTAGCTCTTGCTCAGTCGTTCACAGGTGGCATCTCTATGTGTGCTACTCTGAGAGTTACTACCATCATAGGTACACCAAATATGCATTGGGTCTCTTGGATATGCCTAGGAGCGTGGTCATCCACAGGTGGGAGAGGACACATGTTAGGTATACCCTAGAGGGGTATGGATACCTTGTAAATGATAGGATAGAAGTCATCATCATGAATGATGAGGGGAGGAGGGTGATGGCTTCTATGAGAGAGTTGTGCCAATAATTTTTTCAGCATGTCTTAGATCATTGGAAGAACATACCAGAGGGGAGCAAGGGCTACATCATAGTATCCTTGCATGAAGAGTTTCCGGTACCCACCGCAACATATAGATTTTTCACAAGCTAGATGATGGAGTGCATGCATCCGTACATGCCACATTGACGATCAGACGCACGGAAAAGGCACTTAAGGGTAGTAGGGCCTCAAAGCTCGCGTGGCTAGACGCAGATGAATGGCATACACTCAGGGAGAAGGCTATAGTTTCTCCAAGATGTTGAAGACAACAATGTGAGGTGCCAAGGGCATGACTGGAGATAGGAGTGGTCCATCACCTTGGGTGTGGCAGCCCAGGACTTATTTGGAGAACTTTGTAAGTTTTTCTTTTGTTCTACTTGCTTATTTTTTTGCAATATCCATTGTATTGACAATCATGTTTTTAATAGTTGTATTTTGTTTTCTTTACAACACTCCATTATAAACTGCGATTCCACTAGCCTAGAGACTTGATATGTAGAGAGACATGGTCTCACTACATTGATCGATCGATTGTATGGCTGTGGTGGCCCAGTAAGTCACTCATCTTTCTTGTCCGTAGTTACTAATTTTGATTAGAATGCATTATTGTATGGTAGAATGATGTGTAGTTGTTTTTTTTGAAAGTTCGTTTGATACTCCTTTGCGGCGGGACGAGCTTTCAGATGGCAAGGCTCTATAGCTCGCCCTTGGATTTATGGAGCGCACATTCACTTATTTTTTGGTCATGTGATTTATGTTGGCATTTTCAATGCACTGTGTTATTTTCATCCTTCGTATCTTGCAATGATGCCACTGTCGCTTTCATTACCCGATCTTGTATTTATTTTATGTATCAAGCTTATGGATTCAACTACACTTTGCCTTCATTTTGACGGGCATTATACACCGTACTATAACTCTTTTGTATGGCCCAAATAAAGCACATAGTGCTATTTGTGGCAGGACTGCCCTGCCACAATTTTCCTTTTTCTTACAACCATCACTATTAGCATCGCAAATTAACTACACACATCGCTATTAGCATTGTCATGTGCGTCCCAAATCGTCACTATATGCATTACTATTTGCGTCGCATTATTCGACACATATAGCAACGACTATAGCAACTATTCTATGGCAATGCTAATACCGACTTTTTTGCAACGACGAGGGCAAATTTTTTTTCTCAACATTTTCGTTGCTTTGAACGTTAGTATGTGACCTGTATCTTGTAGTGATTGGGTATTCCTCCTAACTGGCAATTACATAATTTTTTTCATATTAGTTGAAACCATTCAAGAAAACACCTCCATTTACACTTGTTTGTTGATGATACACCTTTACTAGAGACTAACATTGAAATTTTAGTTCGTGACATAAATCCTTGACCATGAATACACAACTACTAGACGAAGTTATCAATAACATAGATATTTAGTCAAATATGAAACTCATTCTGTAGAAGAATCACAATAGATATAGAAATTAGCACTAACTTTTTGCAGTATGACAATCTAATTAGTTTCTTCTACTCACAATCACATTAAATATCCCACGGGTATATATTAGTCATAGTGGGTAGTGTTTTGTGTAAAATCCATGGAAATTTCTAGTGTAAATTTTTCACAATAGGTAGTACTAGTATATGGTGTAGATTCATCATACTAAGCAACACGTGCATCTGGCTAGGCATTCTTAAATTGTTCTTTGAGTTATCAATTGGGGAAATTTACTTCTTAATCCTTGAGAAATATTATGAAAATTATGTTTAATATGATATTCAATCAAAAATTATTATTATAGATTTTACTTATTTATCACATGATCCATGACTTATAACACAAGGCACACATGTGACACTAGTAGTAGTATGCGTGGCAAATAGATGGGAGGATACTAATGTATTTTGTACCGTGGTGACCATATAATTAAATGAGTTTATTTGATGTATTTATTAGAGAGGGAAAATATACAATTTTAGTAAAGTTATAAGAATAGGATATGTTTTGATTTATGTGCACAAAAGCAAGTCGTGTGAGGTGAGAAAAAGTAAAAAACACAAAAAAGATACTATCAATATATTTTGGTAGAAGAGCTTATTCAAATATTATAAATACATGTATGGGAGATGTGCCCATCCATGCATGGGGGGAGATTGTATCCATTCTTGTATCGTACAATTCTTTGGTGTTTTCTTCTCGCATCTATTTGTTCACTTCTTATTCTCAATTATGGTATATCTTATGGTGAAGGCAAGCAATATGGATTTCCTTTGTAATATTCATTGTACAACTTGGCGCAAAGCTTGTATATCACCAAATGGGCCTCTAGGGGGAGTGATCTATGATCCCAGTAGGCACCGAAAACTAGAAACACAAAAATAAGAGAAATCAGATATTTTCAAGGTAATTTCAATAAAAAAATGCAATTAGAACCATATTTATATATGAATACATACTCCATAAGACTTGTGCCACCCACAATACTTCAAACCAATTGGTTGATTGGTTTTAATGAAATCCAAATGTGGATTCTGGATGAGATTGGTCACTATGTAAATCTTTGAGCTTCTACTCTTTACCTTTTGTTGCTTTGCTTGTAACATTCTTGATGGGGATCTTGAAAGATGAATGTGTCCATCCTCAACCAACTGTGGCTAGTATGCTTCTATGGCATTTGCCTCTTGTAGGTTTTCATGAGCAATCATCGAGTCCCTTGACCCCATGATGTACAATTCAAATCAACTTCATCTCCTCTTTTTATGTTCCTCTTTTCCTCTTTATCATGTCTGATTTTCTTTATAACTGTAATGTGTCCACTAGAATCATCCAGGACATGTCTTAGCAGTCCATTGGAAAGGATGTCTAGAAAACTCCACCCGGCATCCCCATGGAATGTTACGGGCTTTGCGATCTAGGTCTTTCTGTGTCTGCCACGTAGCGGAAGTATCCTGGCCGTTCCCACTTAGAATCGATTGAAATTAGGGTTATCCTGATTGGTCATTACCTAACAGCAACAACTAGCGTCGGACCCAAGCAAACTACTTTACGCAGAAACGCCAGGTCCGAAGTGGATTCATGCTGCACTTGGTTCAAGGAGAATGGGAAACGAGAGGGATGCAAAGCTCAACCTCTCTGCCATAAGGCATAGTCCCATTCCGTTCCCCTAAAATAGCATAAATCAGTTAAGACATAACTCTAGGTCCACGCTTTGGTTGTTCGTGTCTTTTCACGATCATCCCGCTATTCTTCAAGTTTTGAGAAAAGTTTCCGCGGCTGACCAGGACCACCCAACTGTAGGACGGACCCATGGCCCATCCTCCGCACTTTTCTCAGTTTGTTTTAGTTATGTAATCCTCCCGAAGGCTATCGAGTAATCCACAAGGATCACTATTCCATGCTTCCACCCGTAAACTAGTATGCGGGCCTCGAGTTCCAATCCCGAGTCACGTTAGCCTCTTGTGCAGGACCCGGAAGGCGAGGGATTTATGGCCAGAGCCCCCCTTGGCACCCAAGCATCCTCCTGCTCCAAGTAGAGCTCAACAGGGAGACCTCTCGCGGCGGGTTCAGTCCACGTTCCCGACGCGGTCAACAACCCCCTTGGTTAGGGTCAGGCAGGCAGTCGGGGGTAACTGAAACTGCCTCTCTCTTTAGGCCTTCATCCTGAAGTATAGGTATTCATTTAATTTGTAATTCATAAATCAAACAGTGCTCTAAAATCTCTAGCAAGCACAAACATTTCCATTAATCGACCGTGTTGTTTGGCAAATTGCTAAGGAATTATTCTTTCCTTTTGAGTGTATCAACACTCGTTCCAAGATGTCTTGCAACTTGGCGAGATCCTTTATATTCCGGTTTAGTGCGTACCTTATTAACCCAACTTAGTCAACCCTAAAGTTCATTAGATACTTTAGTTTCTGGTTTATAACTTTTCTTATTTAGAAGGATATCCAAGAATACGTCCTTTTGCAAGATAACTTGCATAAGGATCTGCCATCCTTGTTGAGGGTGTTTACCCTTTCTCCATGTGAATAAATCACAAAACTAAATGACTTTGTACTTACTGCGCAAGTCCTGCGATGAAATAATCCGTTTTAGATTATTTAAGCTGACGTATGTCGGACCTACGGTCTCTTTTTAAGAACCTTAGGGACAACTCTAGTTCATTTACCTTTACGAAATTAATTGACCCTACAATCAGGGAAGGTAGTCAAGTGCTTAAGGTATAAACGTATCTTTGGTCTTTAAGGCATGTTTTGCAGCATAGCATTTCTAAATTTAGATTGATTTGGCTATCTTTTGGAAGGAAATATTGATCACCTCGGCACGATTTTTTATCCTTGTGACAATTGATTTTTCAGTCCTAAATTTTATTGCTTTGTGGTAGGTAAATTCAATTTAATCTTCCATTTTCCTTGCAAATGAAATTTATGCAAATTAACATTCTTTTCCTTGCCAAGATATGTAACTAGCAATGATAATTTCCTAGTAATTTGAACAACATAAAAAAAACCTTTCGTGAATTTCATCATGACTTGTTGCAAAAAGAATAGGGTTAATGGTGCAAGATGCACCTTTTATACCTTCACGAATTTAAATTGAAATATACTACTATAGTAAGTAGATAATCTGGTTCGTAATTCGTTTTAAATGCATGATGCTATTCGAATGAAACTACATTCTATACATTATCATTTGTTCAATTAAACTGAACTCCTTCATTGTAAATAACTCGGAAAAATATATCCTATCCCTAACAATTTCTCTTTGCGTGATTGACTTAAAATCGAAAAAAACCAAGAAGGAAAAACCTGGTTTTGCGGTGAGATATCCACATGGATACCAGGAGATGATCCTCCCGCAGCTACTCCTTGGACTTTCTTAGGCGGCATCGCAGTTCGATCGTGAAGGCAGCTTTTACTCTTTCTTCCGGATTTCCACCATCTCTCTTTCGAGGCAAGAAGTCGATCAAAAAGTTGACCACCGGAAGGGATAATAAGACCTCTAAAATCCTAGCTTCTTCAGAGAGAAAAAGGTTCGTAAGCTTAAGGGATAAAGGATCTATAGGATATAATCATGGTGGAAAGATTATGTGTGAGCGTGGCTTCACAAACATCTATGAAAGCCCTTGGGATATCTTTGGCAATGAAATGGAAGGATTTGGGAGTTTTTCAAACCCAAAGAAAAATTTGAAAAATAACACAAGTGTTTATAGTTGGGGAAAAAGGTGTGTACGGGGTTTAGAAAGGGCTTAGGAGTGTACAAAAGAAAAAGAACATATGAGGGTAAAACACGGGGTCAAACACAAGACGAGACTTATGGTTTTAGGCACGGGGATTAAGGGTTTTCTCCTCCTAGAGTAAGGTGAATTTTAAGGGACTTGGCTTTAATACACCCCGGAAAAGGGTTAATCGTATCCCGGAAAAGGCTTAAGTCTACCCCGGAAAAGGGGTTAATGCACCACGGGAAAGGGGGCTTGGGGGTTTAAAAACCCGGGGGAGGGGGAAAGAAAATTCACAGGAAGGGATATGAGGGGGTGAATGGGGGCTTGATTAGCCCCCCCTTAGGAAGCTTCCACTTTCTTTATCACGTGGCAGGAGGGGGGAAAAACAATCTGGCGGGGGAGGGGGGGGAATGGGAAATCTAATGGTGGCACTGTGGAGAGGGAAGTTGGAGGGGATAGGCGGCAACGGCGGCTGGTGGCGGCAGCAATCGAGGAGGGCGGCGTGTATCTTCTTCTCCTCCTTCCTCATTAACCCTGCGGCCCTCCCTCTTTAAATAGGGGAGGGGAGGGAATCCTCCCTCCTTGCCTGTCAGCATGCATGGCGAGGGGCCTGAGCAAGCTTTAGCGACGAGGAGCTTGCTGGCCCCCCCTCTATCCCCTATCGGATTGCGGCGTCATAGCTCAGCTCATGCGCCTCCATGAAAGGTGAAAAACAATTTTTTTCTTTTACTTATTCAGTATATTACATTCTCTCCCCCTTAGAAGAATCGAGATGTCCTCATCTCGAGATAAACTGGGGATATTGATGGTTGAGAGTGCCTTCATCTACCCAGGTGGCATCCTCTTCGGAATAATCTTTCCATTGGACAAGGTATTCTCTCAAGGTTCTAGATCTTAACTGTCTCTTCCTAACATCTAAGATCCTATCCAGCCTTAGTTCAAGGACTCCTTGACTAGGCATTACAATTTGTTGGTCATCAAGTACATGGTTAGGGTTGGGTACATATTTTTTCAATAGGCGGATATGGAATACATTGTGAACCTTTAGATTCTGAGAAAGTTGCAATCTATAAGCATTGGGTCCTAGGCATTTGAGGATTTTGTATGGCCCACAATACCTTGGACTTAGCTTCTTGCAATCTCCTAGGGATAGATAACTCTTTTTAGGGCGTACGCAAATGAAGACCATGTCTCCTTCTTCAAAGACTCTTTCTTTACGCTTCAAATCTGCGTATGCCTTTTGTCTATCCGTGGCCGCTTGTATGTCTTGTCTTATTGACTTTATTTGATCATCCATGTCTTCCAACATCTGTCTTGACGCTTCAACCCTTAGGGTTGGATCAGAAAAGTTTAAAGGAATTCGACAATCATGACCATATAATGCTTGGAAAGGGGTCATCTGAATGCTTTGCTAGTAAGAAGCATTGTAGGCAAATTCTACCAAAGGCAAGTATTGAATCCACTTCTTGGGATCTCGAGAACAGTATACCCTAAGCATATCCTCGATGACTTGATTTACTCGCTCTGTTTGGCCATCCGTTTGGGGATGGTAGGCGGTGCTAAAACAGAGTTGAGTCCCAATAGCTTCAAAGATAGCTCTCCAGAAGTGTGATGTGAAGAGAGAATCTCGATCACTAATGATTCTTCTGGGTAAACCATGTAGCTTGAATATCTCTTTGATAAACAATCTTGCAATGTCAGAGGCTTTATAGTTTGTCTTTACTGGAATCAGGTGTGCAACCTTGGTAAGCATGTCAACCACAACCATAATGGAATTGTATCCTCCTTGGACTTGGGGTAAGCGTACAACAAAATCCATACTGATGAATTCCCATTTCATTTGGGGGATGTCAAGCGGTTGCAGTTTTCCTGGCATCATGACATGTTCGGCTTTGATACGTTGGCAAGACAAACACTCAGTGACATATTTGAGAACGTCACCTTTGAGCCTCTCCCAATGGTAGCTCTTCCTAACTGCATTAAGAGTCTTAGCATAGCCAGGATGTCCTGCGAAAGGGGAATCATGAGCTTCCCATATTATCTTGTGCTTAAGTGACTGGCTTGCTGGTATACATAGCCTTATTCTGTAGTAGACAAGCCCATTATCAATGGAAAATTCCTGATATTTATCTTGCAACTTTTGATTCTGCTCCTTGGTAGAAATCTCATTTAGCATTGCTTGGTAGGCCAAATCACGGCAAGCTTCCTCTCTAGCTAATTCAAGTATAGGGTAGTTTGGCATAGATACTTTTGTAGCCAGAGATCTGGCCGTTGATGGATTCTGCAAGATTAGGGAATTTAGGAATGCCTTGCGACTGAGTGCATCGGCAAGTACATTCTCTTTCCCTGGTCAGTACTAGATTTCAAAATCATATTCCTCCAACACTTCAATCCACCGACGTTGCCTCATGTTGAGCTTGTTCTGGGTAAAAATCCATTTGAGACTCTTATGATTGGTTACTAAAGTAAACCTGTTACCCAAGAGGTAGTGTCTCCGAAGCTTTAGAGCATGGATAATAGCTAGTAATTCCAGATCATGCGTGGCATAATTCTTTTCATGACTATTTGTCCTTGCTTTCTTTCTTTGTCCCTGATTATGACCTTGAACTCTCTTCATTTGAGGTCTGAATGCACCTCTATTCGGGTCATTATAAGACCAAGTTTTGTTACCCCTTGGTCTATCTTGCACCTCCTGAATTATAGGCACTGCTCGAATGAGTGCATCCTGAAGATCTGATGGACGCATAGATTCGAGACGGGTATTTACTGGTGGATTTAAGCCCGCACAAAATTTGGACACCTGTTGCGTCATGTCCATCTGTGGCGCATACTTTGAAAGTGAGACGAATTTAGAGTAGTATGCGTCAAGAGTGAGTCGTAGCTATTTTAGCTCGTAGAACTTGTTCATTTTCTGCATGCGATATGCAGGTGGCAAGTAACTTCCCTGCACGGCTTTCTTCATCTTCTCCCAGGTAACGGATCCCTCTGAAATCCCTTGATCCCTGCACCATTGCTTCCACCAAAGTGTGGCTTCGCCGATGAGTTTTAACTTGGCGAGCATAGCCTAATTGGTGGGTGTAGTACCGACTGCTTCAAAGTAATCCTCCATGGATTCAATCCAAATTTCAGCATCAGCCTGAACAAACCTGCCTCTCCCGTCAAACTCGGGTGGCTTTATCTGCTTGAGGAGGAACTTTTTCTCCTAGATCACAGCAGTACTTGATGTAGGAGGCGAATTTGGAACATGTACTTGGGGTTGTGCCTGAATAAAGGTTTTCTTAATGTTATTATATGATAATCGATGTTAGCTTATCTTTCATTTTTAGGTCAGCTATCTCGTAAACAATGTAGCTACTTAACTTTTTAACAACTCTTATGCACAGCTAAACATTGATAAAAAGAAGTCTTTATTTGTATTTACATGGGCATAGCCCTTTCGAATACAACATTCCGTGTGATGATAAGTCAATTGTTACATTTAGTTTGGGGAGAACAACGTTGTATTGCATTTATCTACAGGAACTGTGTAATAGTAGGTTTTTGGGTCATGGATCTTCAAGAATCGATAAGTCATTGGAAGTTCAGGATATCCTTTCCGTTGGAATCCATACTTCTCATGGCGGCCCAACACTTTAATCCTGTCGGCGGGGACTACATGGGTTACTTCCTCATATACATATGAGTTCATTTCAACCCTCCGACCTCCGATATGTAAAGTAGAATTTACGTGAGCTTCCACAAAAACGAACAGCTTCACGACTTTCAAGTCTTCCAACCACTTGATTCTTTTTAAGTTGGTCTATAGATAAGTAAACCGGTGGGCGGCTATATAGTAGATTCTTGAAGCACCTGTCCATCTTCGTTCCATGTACAAAGGTGATGGATTATAGATCTGCTCCAGGATGTTCATCATCCCAATTCTTTGTCTATAAAGCGGAGAATGCATTGCAGTCATAAACATGACCCGAAATACCAAAAACTTGTTCCACGCTTCGTAATTCTGCAAGACAGCATTGAAGGTAAGAAAATGTTTGGACATCAACAATTTCTTTACTTCATTTTATTGAGATCTCATAAAAACAATTCCGTTGTTGGTCAGCTCTGATACCATTTATAACGTGTCCACTAGAATCATCCAGGACACGTCTTAGCAGTCCATTGGAAAGGATGTCTAGAAAAGTCCACCCAGCATTCCCATGGAATGTTACGAGCTTTGCGATCTAGGTCTTTCCGCATCTGCCATGTAGCAGAAGTATCCTGGCCGTTCCCACTTAGGATCGACCAGAATTAGGGTTATCCTGATTGGTCATTACCTAACAGCAACTAGCGTCTGACCCAAGTGAAGTACTTTATGCAGAAACGCCAGGTTCGAAGCGGATTCACGCTGCACTTGGCTCAAGGAGAATGGGAAACGACAGGGATGCAAAGCTCAACCTCTCTGCATAAGGCATAGTCTCATTCCGTTCCCCTAAAATAGCGCAAATCGGTTAAGACATAACTCTAGGTCCACACTTTCGTTGTTCATGTCTTTTAACGATCATCCCGCTGTTCGAGTTTTGAGAAAAGTTCCCGGCTAACTGGGACCACCCAACCGTAGGACGGACCCATGGCCTATCCTCCGCACTTTTCTCGGTTTGTTTTAGTTATGTAATTATGTAACACATTAATTTGACATGTAACAATCAGCTTCTTTAATTAATCCGTTAAGCATTGGTTCCTTTACGTAATCTTATCACGTGACATAGAAAAACAATATCAAACAAGTTCTTTATTAACATATCATCATCTTTATCTTTGAAATACAAGGCGTTTCCGCTTGTAGGCTTGTCCATAATCTGCCCGAAGACTATCCAGTAATCTAGAGGGATCACTATTCCAAGCTTCCGCCCGTAAACTAGTATGCGGGCCTCGAGATCCAATCCCGAGTCACGTTAGCCTCTTGTGCAGGACCCGAAAGGCGAGGGATTTACGGCCAGAGCCCCCCCTGGCACCCAAGCGTCCTCCTGCTCCAAGTAGAGCTCAACAGAGAGACCTCTCGTGGCGGGTTCGGTCCACGTTCCCGGTGCGGTTAACAACCCCCTTGGTTAGGGTCAGGTACGTAGTCGGGGGTAACTGAAACTGCCTCTCTCTTCAGGCCTTCATCCTGAAGTATAGGTATTCATTTAATTTGTAATTCATACATCAAACAGTGCTATAAAATCTCTAGCAAGCACAAACATTTCCTTTAATCGACCGTGTTGTTTGGCAAACTGCTAAGGAATTATTCTTTCCTTTTGAGTGTATCAGCACTCGTTCCAAGGTGTCTTGCAACTTGGCGAGATCCTTTATATTCCGGTTTAGTGCGTACCTTATTAACCCAACTTGGTCAACCCTAAAGTTCATTAGATACTTTAGTTTCTGGTTTATAACTTTCCTTATTTAGAAGGATATCCAAGAATACGTCCTTTTGCAAGATAACTTGCGTAAGGATTTGCCATCCTTGTTGAGGGTGTTTACCCTTTCTCCTTGTGAATAAATCACAAGACTAAATGACTTTGTACTTGCTGCGCAAGTCCTGCGATGAAATAATCCATTTTAGATTCTTTAAGCTAACGTATGTCGGACCTAGGGTCTCTTTTTAAGAAACTTAGGGACAACTCTAATTCATTTACCTTTACGAAATTAATTGACCCTACAATCAGGGAAGGTAGTCAAGTGCTTAAGGTATAAACGTTTCTTTGGTCTTTAAGGCATGTTTTGCAGCATGGTATTTCTAAATTTAGATTGATTTGGCTATCTTTTGGAAGCAAATATTGATCACCTCGGCACGATTTGTTATCCTTGTGACAATTGATTTTTCAATCCTAAATTTTATTGCTTTGTGGTAGGTAAATTCAATTTAATCTTACATTTTCCTTGCAAACGAAACTTATGCCAATTAACATTCTTTTCCTTGCCAAGATATGCAATTAGCAATGATAATTTCCTAGTAATTTGAACAACGTAAGAGAAACCTTTCATGAATTTCATCATGACTTGTTGCAAAAAGAATAGGGTTAATGGTGCAAGATGCACCTTTTATACCTTCAGGAATTTAAATTGAAATATACTACTATAGTAAGTAGATAATCTTGTTCGTAATTGGTTATAAACGCATGATGCTATTTGAATGAAACTACGTTCTATACATTATCATTTGTTCAATTAAACTGAACTCCTTCATCGTAAATAACTCGAAAAATATATCCTATCCCTAACAATTTCTCTTTGCCTGATTGACTTAAAATCGAAAAAAACCAAGAAGGAAAAACCTGGTTTTGCGGTGAGATATCCACATGGATACCAGGAGATGATCCTCCCGCAGCTACTCCTTGGGCTTTCTTAGGCGGCATCGCAGTTCGATTGTGAAGGCAACTTTTACTCTTTCTTCCAGATTTCCACCGTCTCTCTTTCGAGGCAAGAAGTCGATCAAAATTTTGACCACTGGAAGGGATAATAAGACCTCTAAAATCCTAGCTTCTTCGGAGAGAAAAAGGTTCGTAAGCTTAAGGGATAAAGGATCTATAGGATATAATCACGGTGGAAAGATTATGTGTGACCGTGGCTTCACAAACATCTATGAAAGCCCTTGGGATATCTTTGGCAATGGAATGGAAGGATTTGGGAGTTTTTCAAACCCAAAGGAAAATTTGAAAAATAATGCAAGGGTTTATAGTTGGCGAAAAAGGTGTGTACGGGGTTTAGAAGGGCTTAGGAGTGTACAAAAGAAAAAGAACATATGAGGGTAAAACATGGGGTCAAACACAAGACAGGACTTATGGTTTTAGGCACGGGGATTAAGGGTTTTCTCCTCCTAGAGTAAGGTGAATTTTAAGGGACTTGACTTTAATGCACCCCGGAAAAGGGTTAATCGTACCCTGGAAAAGGCTTAAGTCTACCTCGGAAAAGGGGTTAATGCACCACGGGAAAGGGGGCTTGGGGGTTTAAAAACCCGAGGGAGGGGGAATGAAAATTCATAGGAAGGGATATGAGGGGGTCAAAGGGGGCTTGATTAGCCCCCCCTTAGGAAGCTTCCACTTCCTTTATCACGTGGCAGGAGGGGGGAAAAACAATCTGGCGAGGGGGGGGGGGGAGGGAAATGGGGAATCTAACAGTGACGCTATGGAGAGGGAAGCTGGAGGGGATAGGCAGCGGCGGCAGCAGCAATCGAGCAGGGCGGCATGTATCTTCTTCTCCTCCTTCCTCTTTAACCGTGCGGCCCTCCCTCTTTAAATAGGGGAGGGGAGGGAATCCTCCCTCCTTGCTTGTCAGCATGCATGGCGAGGGGCCTGAGCAAGCTCCAGCGAGGAGCTTGTTGCCCCCCCCTCTATCCCCTATCGGATTGCGGCGTCACAGCTCAGCTCATCCGCCACCATGAAAGGCGAAAAACAATTTTTTTCTCTTACTTATTCAATATATTACAATAACTATACTAGGCTATAAGAAATGAAGATGATGGCATGCCTAGTAAATAGATTCACGATATGTTGCTCACCTTTTATCCCACTTTTGATACTTTGAAAGTATAATCATAGGGGTGTCTTCTATCTAATTGTTTTGGGTGCAAAGGAAGATCTATAGCCACACCCATACCATCCCTTTGGCTATGGTGTTATCTTAGAATTGCTTATTTCACAAATTGCAAAGAGAGGAGCTATTGCAAGTTAATCGCAACATAATGTACTAAGGGTTCAGATATTGTACATGACATAAGTCCTATCATTCCCAAGTGAACTAATCAATATAGCAAGAGAATTTATTCCTCTTCTCTAAGTGAAATTTATCTTTTAGCCTTTCACTACTATGCAACATTTTGTTTTGATTTTGTCTTCCTTTCTCCTAAGGTAAGGAATTGCGTGTCATTGATGTAATGTTCACATAATTTCTTCCATGTATGCACCATCTATGTCCATTTGCAAACCTTAAACAATATTGTCCTAGGTAAAGATTAATCAAAGACTCATGGATGCTTAATACTTTAGATTCTCATATGCTGCTTATGCTATGCTCAAATCATAAATCTGATGGTAACGAGGGATACACAAGAAGCAACCTCCCATGCTACAACTTATTGCTATAGGGGGAGAGTGCACTTTGTCAACCCTCCTGCATCCTCATCACCTCTTCCTTTCCTGGGAAGTAGGTCCTAAATATTCATTGTAAACGCCCCGAACACGTAGTATACTTAACAATTATGATATTCGCTTGTTTTCAAGATTTTAATATAAAAGAGAATGAACACTTAAAGCTAAAAATGAAAATTACTCACAAAATTATAGCCATAAAAATGTAAAAGTAATGGAGACAAGATTGAGGGTTGAAGATGGGCAACCCCCCCCCCCCCCCCGAAGGAATGTATTTCTGCTCAACCCAAGTCCCTTAGGGAAGAGCTCAGTTACAATCAACCTGAGAGTGAGAAAAAGGTAATTCTCACTCTCACAAGATCATGCAAAGATGTACAAACAAACATGCATTATCTATTATGCAATGATAAGAACTGATTTCTTTACAGTATGAGAGAAGAAAAAGGGAAAATCAGCCTTTCTCCATCGTTGATTAGCAGTACATGGATAGGGCTTGCTTCTTGTTGCTAAAATGGAAGAAAAAGCTCGAGAAGGAGGTGTTGTAATGAATTTACAGGCTTGCTGTCCTGTAAAACAACAGCGATAGAAGAGGGAATATGGAGGAATTTGATAATGGAGAAGTGGGGGATGATGATGGGGATGGATGGGGCCAGTTTGTGGCTATCTGTGGGTGCTGTACATGAGTTTACAACAAAAAAAAATGATATTGAATGAAGAAAAACGAGCTCTTATTTATAGGAGAGGGGAGAGCTAGTACAAAAGGGGAAAGTGGAGTAGCACAAGACAAGTGTCCAGCCACATGTCATGAGATGTGACAAGTGGTGGGACACTTGGAAACTTGTGTGACAAGTGTCTTGACACTTGTCTCTTCTCTATGGCCTTCCTTTTTGGGTTGAATACTGTCAAGAGTAGAAACAACCAAATTTAGTAAGCACAGTCAGAGTACAGAACTTACTATTTTTAGAATGACATCCCTATTTTTTAGGACTAGCATTTTTAGGCTAATTCGAGGCTCCTAAAATTTAGGGACCTCCTAAATTTTAGGGATCTCCTAAAATTTAGGGACCCCCCCAATATGGGTATCATATGAAAGCTTTTTCCGTGTACATCGCAAAAATGGTATCCGAATCTTCATGTGACTTTCCTATGCAAAGAAATGTGCATTTCAAGCTTTCAGCCCACACATGCACATTATACAAGCATTTCATGATCATGCCATCTTGTTGATTGTAACTGTATGCTCTGGTGGATCTAGCCCACACTTCAAGGCATCAATCCTTTCTGTGTGCGAGTCTAACCCTGATATGCGTGAGTTCTAGTCACAGGCGCCCAATCGGGTCATATAGGTGGAAGTGTGAACTATCTTTTCTCTAACCCACCATGTGGGTCCACCATAACCTGTGACCACTCATCAGTGGCTAGCTCCAATGCACTTTTCTTTATATCTAATTAGTGCAAAGGAAATAAATTTAATAAATCATTATATAGACAAATTAATGAAAAAGGATACAAATTCTGTTTCTATAGAGCTGTGACAGCCCTCTGCCTTTTATTCAGCTGTCCTCAGCTGAAAAGCTTCTTGATATTGCTGTAGAATATTTGGGTAATCCTTCATGAATTTTTCATCTACCCACTGTGCATTTGTTGTGGGTAGATTCTTGAATTTTAGTAAGAATTTTTGTGTCACAAGGCCACTTCTCGTGGTTCGATCCTTGAGAAACAAAATCTTTTTAGGTTCCAAGAGTTGCTCTGTTTCTTCAACTTCTGGGGGATCTTCAGTAATGGGTTCCTTTGGTTCTGGTCCTATGTAAGGTTTTAGCAAACTTACATGAAAAGCATTGTGTATTTTCCAATGAGTAGGAAGCTCAAGTCGATAAGAAACTTCATTTATTTTCTCAATCACTTTGAAGGGTCCAAAGTATCTATTGGAGAGATTTGGAAAAGATGAATTTTGACCAGAACCTTGTTTGAGCCTGCTTTTATCAAACTTTAGCAGGACATATTGACATTTTTCAAAAGACAAAGGTCTTCTTCGTTTATCTGCTTGCTTCTTTTGTCGCTCTTGGGAAACTTTGATAGTGGCTCGAACTTGATCCATTGTGGTTTTTAAATTTGAAGCAAACTCATCAGCAGCAAAAATCTTATCTTTAGTGCGAATAATTAGAGGAGGAATCACTTTACCCTGTACTATTTCATTTGGAGCTTTCCCTGTGGATGAGTGCACTGTATTGTTGTAAGCAAACTCCAATAATGGAAGATATTTCTCCCATTGTGACTTATGTTCACTAACATAAGCTTTCAACATATCCAAAAGAGTGAGATTCATCACCTTTGTTTGGCCGTCAGTTTGAGGATGAAAAGCTGAGGAGAACTTTAAAGTGGTTCCCAAATTCTCAAATAAAGCACGCCAAAAGTTACTTGTGAATTTGGAGTCTCTATCTGAAATGATCTCAGAAGGCATACCATGTAATTTGAAGATATGTTGAATGAAAAGTCTTGCAGCTTGTGCGGATTTCAATGTTTTATGACATGGAATAAAATGTGATTGTTTGCTGAATCTATCAATTATAACCCAAATCATATCATGACCTTGAGGTGTTCTTGGAATACTTGAGATGAAATCCATTGTGATAGATTCCCATAGATCTTTGGGCACTGGAAGAGGTTGTAACAATCCTGGAATCTTCTGCCTATCATATTTGGATTTTTGGCATACCAGACAAGCCTCAATGAAGTTATGTGTATCTCTTCGTAACGTTGGCCAATAAAAGTAGCGCTCAATTGCACTTAGAGTGGCTGCCCTCCCTCTATGCCCTACATAAGGGGGTTCATGACTTCCTTTAAGCACCTTTTGTCGAACAGGAAGAGTGACACAAAGGCGATTGTTCATGAGAAGGTAACCGTACTCTTTGATGGAATAACCTAGATGAGAATCTCCTTGCTGTAAATTTGACCAAATTGCTGCAAAATCAATATCTTCATCATAAGTATTCTTCATTGTTTGAAAATCTTCATGATGAGCCACTGCAATAGTTGCAATGCGAGGCACTCTAGAAAGTGCATCAGCAACTACATTTTGTTTCCCTGGAGTGTACATAATTTGAAAATGAAACATAGACAAGAAATTTTCCCATCTTGCATGTTTCTCCTGCAAATGCTTTTGAGTCTTGAAATACTTCAAGCTTTGATGATCGGTTTTAATAAGGAATTCATTGCCTAAAAGATAATGTTTCCATATCTTTAAAGCATGAACCACTGCTAAGAGCTCATTTTCATAAATGTCATACCTTTTCTCCACATCATTTAGACGGCGGCTTTCAAAGGCTACGGCATGGCCTTCTTGATTTAGCACTGCACCAATACAATCACCGCAAGCATCTGCTTCCACCACAAATGGTTTTACCGGATCTGGAATGATAAGAACAGGTCCAGAAGTAAGAGCTATTTTCAGCCTTGTGAAGGCTGCCTTCTCTTTTTCCTTCCATTGGAAAGAGATCTTCTTCTTTGTAAGGTCATGAAGTGGAGAAGCCATATGTGCAAAATGCTTGATGAAGCGGTGGTAATAAGAACATAAGCCAAGAAACGATCACACCTCATGTACATCACGAAGATGAGGCCATTCTTGGATTATCCTGATCTTTTCAGGATCCATCTGAATCCCTTCAGAAGAGATGACATGCCCAAGGTAATTTATTTTATGCATGAAAAATTCACTCTTTTTACCATTTACCAAGAGTTGATTTTGTTGTAGTAATTGTAGAACAATTTCCAAGTGTTGATGATGCTCCTCTTCATTCTTGCTAAAGACAAGAATATCATCAAAGAAAGTACCGACATATTGTTGATGCTCTCTAAAGATGCGCTCCATCATTCGATTAAAGGTGGCTGGTGCATTGGTTAATCCGAAAGGAACCACCAAGAATTCATAAAGACCGTATGAAGTGCGGAAAACAGTTTTGTGTACATCTTGTGGTATTACCCTAATTTGATGATAACCACTCTTTAGATCAATGCGGCTGAAAACCTTTGAGCCTCCTAGACGATCCAAAATGTCGTCAATTCTGGGAATAGGTAACCGATTCTTCACAGTGATTTTGTTGAGGGCTCGATAATCAATGCACATCCTAAATGTGCCATCTTTCTTTTGAACAAGAAGAACCGGTGAACAAAATGGTGAGCTACTTGGCCTAATTAGCCCACGGTTGAGTAGGTCTTCGACTTGCTTTCTGATTTCTTCTTGTTGAGGACGGCTCACACGGTATGGTGCTATATTAGGAGGAGAACTGCCCGGGATAATATCAATATGATGGTCTTCTGGCCTTTCTAGGGGAAGCTGATAAGGAAGATCTTCCAAAAAACAATCTTTATACTTTTCCAAGAGCTGAAGTTGCTCTTGGTTTTCAGCATTCATATTATATTTTACATCAGTGACATAAAGCAGATAGCATTGAACACAATCCTTAATTGCTCTAGAGACTTGCATATGGCTTACCATAGGTATGGTGTCTCCAGAAACTCCAGCTTGGATCTCGTACTTCTTGCCTTTGTTGGTGAGTTCTATCTTCTTTTTCTGAGAGAAGATGGTTGAATCTACTCTATGATTCCAGGGCATGCCAAGAATCACATCGCAACCATCAAGGTCTCCAATACAGAAGGTATCTTCGTCACTGTAGCCTTGAATTTGAAACTTGAGCTTGCCAATGTAGGGTATCACAGTCTTCACTGTGTCAACTTCATCAACATTTAAAGCTTGGCGAACTTCTGCCGGAGTGTCCATCTCTTCGTTCTTTAATCCAAGCTCTTTAGCTAATTGCAAGGAAATGATATTTTCATTCGCCCCAAGATCTATCAAGAATAGTGCTTGCTTACCTTGCAACTGTTCCCAAGCTTTTAATAATTTGCGCGTCTCTGGAGTGTGAGTTGTGTTTGCAACTACATCACTGATAGCATTGATTTTCACTGGCGACTTAGGCTTGTTGTCAGAAACCTTGCTTTGTCCCTTGTTTGGACATTGCTTCGCTATGTGGCCTGTTTGTCCACATTT
The DNA here is from genome assembly GCF_053477565.2 of Lygodium microphyllum. Classification (NCBI taxonomy): domain Eukaryota; kingdom Viridiplantae; phylum Streptophyta; class Polypodiopsida; order Schizaeales; family Lygodiaceae; genus Lygodium; species Lygodium microphyllum. The sequence continues at coordinate 8,007,214 of NC_141154.1, forward strand.
AAAGCACTTCCCTTCTTTCATGAAGTGTTGCTTTTCTTCTTCGAAAAGTTGCTTTTCTTGTGGGTATAGATTGGAGCGAAATTGAGGAGCATTAGGAGGTGCATAGGGCTTCATCTTCTTTTGATTTGATGGCTGCTTTTGCCACTGTTTTTGTCCTTCATTTGGGGCTGAATACTCCTCATCATCAGCTACTCTCTTCTTATCATTCTTTTGGAATGATTTGTTGCCATTGTGCTCCATTTCCCATGTCTCAGCATGGTCAATGAGTTCCCTGAGACTAGAACAATGATAATGATTAAGAGCAGTACGAAGTTTAAAATGCAAACCTCCTTGAAGTAGATGGGCTTCTTTCCTTGAATTCTTTGGGATTCTCAACTTTTTCTAGTTTGAGAAGTTGCTCACGAATTTGCTGATTCTCCTCTCTAAGACTTTGAATGGCTTGAAGGATAGCACTCGATTGATCCATTGAGACTAAAGAAAAAAAATATATGCTCAAGCACTCAATGCAAGGGCTGAAAACAAACAAACTTATAGTTGTAAGCACTACCAGTGTTGGGGGTGAGGACCGAGCCAAAGCTCTGATACCACTGTAAACGCCCCGAACAACGTAGTATGCTTAACAATTATGATATTCGCTTGTTTTCAAGATTTTAATATAAAAGAGAATGAACACTTAAAGCTAAAAATGAAAATTACTCACAAAATTATAGCCATGAAAATGTAAAAGTAATGGAGACAAGATTGAGGGTTGAAGATGGGCAACCCCCCCCCCCCCCCCCCCCCGAAGGAATGTATTTCTGCTCAACCCAAGTCCCTTAGGGAAGAGCTCAGTTACAATCAACCTGAGAGTGAGAAAAAGGTAATTCTCACTCTCACAAGATCATGCAAAGATGTACAAACACACATGCATTATCTATTATGCAATGATAAGAACTGATTTCTTTACAGTATGAGAAAAGAAAAAGGGGAAATCAGCCTTTCTCCATCGTTGATTAGCAGTACATGGATAGGGCTTGCTTCTTGTTGCTAAAATGGAAGAAAAAGCTCGAGAAGGAGGTGTTGTAATGAATTTACAGGCTTGCTGTCCTGTAAAACAACAGCGATAGAAGAGAGAATATGGAGGAATTTGATAATGGAGAAGTGGGGGATGATGATGGGGATGGATGGGGCCAGTTTCTGGCTATCTGTGGGTGCTGTACATGAGTTTACAACAAAGAAAAATGATGTTGAATGAAGAAAAACGAGCTCTTATTTATAGGAGAGGGGAGAGCTAGTACAAAAGGGGAAAGTGGAGTAGCACAAGACAAGTGTCCAGCCACATGTCATGAGATGTGACAAGTGGTGGGACACTTGGAAACTTGTGTGACAAGTGTCTTGACACTTGTCTCTTCTCTATGGCCTTCCTTTTTGGGTTGAATACTGTCAAGAGTAGAAACAACCAAATTTAGTAAGCACAGTCAGAGTACACAACTTACTATTTTTAGAATGACATCCCTATTTTTTAGGACTAGCATTTTTAGGCTAATTCGAGGCTCCTAAAATTTAGGGACCTCCTAAATTTTAGGGATCTCCTAAAATTTAGGGACCCCCCAATATGGGTATCATATGAAAGCTTTTTCCGTGTACATCGCAAAAATGGTATCCGAATCTTCATGTGACTTTCCTATGCAAAGAAATGTGCATTTCAAGCTTTCAGCCCACACATGCACATTATACAAGCATTTCATGATCATGCCATCTTGTTGATTGTAACTGTCTGTTCTGGTGGATTTAGCCCACACTTCAAGGCATCAATCCTTTCTGTGTGCGAGTCTAACCCTGATATGCGTGAGTTCTAGTCACAGGCGCCCAATCGAGTCATATAGGTGGAAGTGTGAACTATCTTTTCTCTAACCCACCATGTGGGTCCACCATAACCTGTGACCACTCATCAATGGCCAGCTCCAATGCACTTTTCTTTATATCTAATTAGTGCAAAGGAAATAAATTTAATAAATCATTATATAGAAAAATTAATGAAAAAGGATACAAATTCTGTTTCTATAGAGTTGTGACATTCATGGCTCTCATATTTTCAAAAACCTACACTCAACAAACATATTGTAGTTTAGCAAGTTGTTGCTCCTGCTCAACACTAGCTCTTGTAGTGGAAAGATAGTTGACTTGCCCTAGTGGCAATAGAGAGGAGGTTAATAGTGTGTGGCATTGAAGCTACTATTATGCTAGTAACATTAAAGGCTAATACACATTTAGACTTGCTAGTTAGCTGATCATGCATATGGATGGTGCTAGCATGACTTTCTACTCTTATACAAGAGTATGTCATTCAATTTGATGTTCTCATGACTAAGGATTCTTCCTCATGCTTCTCAACTCAAGGGAAGAGGCATTTTAGACAATCTCCAATAATCTAGAAGCTGTAACCAATGTGCATGCATATGAGCACCAAAGGAAGAGAAGAAAACCATACACTTGTATTTGTAGAACACCTTATTGCATTGAGCTAATCAAGTACATATGGTTACTATTAAATGACTTGAGGAGATCATAACAAGTTCAATTTTTTCACACATTTCAAGAGGACACTACAACATATAACTAAGGTGATTCTGATGGTTGCAAGAGAGAACCAAATTGGTCTTCACAAAGGGTTGAAGGTGCCAACACAAACTCTACAACCAAAGGCAAATTATCAAATTCCATTTCTCCATCGCAATTGTCCTATGCTACTTCTTAGTATATTTCCTCATTAAATGAGATCCTTATTTAGTTCAAAAGGAAGACTTACACAATAATCTATCCATGTTGTTCTTTGTATGTAAGTTTATTTCGCAATAGAAATCCATCCACTCTTGCCTGAACAAGTATTCTATGCTATGGAGACAACACTGTGTTGGAAATGTATAATGTTTTTAAGGTTATAAATCGCAACTCTAACATTGCATTTAGGAATATGCTTATGCCATTGTACAAAATCATGTTGTGATTCTTTCTGTTATGCAAGTCTACAGCTATAAGCTTAGTCAAGTTCAGCATAAGCTCTAAAGGAAGATCAAGGTTATCATAATATCTCAAAGCTAATATCCAAAATATTTGGATATCAAGGGATGGACTAAAAATAAACATCTACTTGAAAGGAGGCCATAGAATGTCCGATCCTATAATAGAAATATAAGGATTTTACATAAAGGGTTTATTTATATCAGTGGCATTTGCATGACCATTGTTGCAAAATGTTTGGGGTCTAGGAGTGCATACACCTCAAAAAGCTAGGTTTTAATTCCTAAAAAATAGATTTTAGTGTCACTATATCTTACATGTTTGATAGGTGATTGCATGCCTATCTATTGACACATCCTACTAGATTCCTACTTTTCAGTGTGGATGGCATAATGGATCACCACATGTGAGTGGAAGCCTATGCATGAAAGAAATCTAGGATCACTTAAGATAAAATTTATTGAAGTAAAGTGCCTTGATCATTCTTGGTGAATGTAAACCGCAATGTGGTCTATACTAGATCAAGTGAATGCTTCATTAAAAAAAGTCTAGCAAACAGATAGAAGCAAGGATCATCTAGTGAATTGTTATGACCATCTACCTCACCCATTCTAGTAGCAATCTTTACAACTTAAAGGAGACAATATTAAAAGAGTTGAGGATAAACAAATGTGAGAATCTTTAGAGAGTGATTTGTGATAATAATTACAAGAATGTAAAAGACTTGACAAATCAAGAATTCCCAAAACTCAGTGGGATCAAATCAAGGCACACTTGATCCAGCTTCATCTCTATGAAGATGATGATGTCCCTACTAAGTTTGCCCAAATTTCGCAAGAGTCAATGGACAACGTCTCCACATCGGGTCTCCACCTTCTCGCTAATATCCAGGCTATGTTATTATTGGTTGCATTATCCCATTCATGGCAACCTTTTATAACCACGAAGGTGTCTGCAAATCTAATCATGCCCACTCTCATTCCTAGTATTGTCCAAGAGAATACTCTCCCTCAAACTGTTGCCATACCTCATCGTCATCATCACAATCTACATATCCTTTGGCCATGTTTGCCACAAATTCGTGTGAGCCCCCCTTTCACCCACCATCTTTTAAAGGTCATCCACGCCCCTGTCAACTTTCCAATCTAGCCCCCGGCAAATTCAAGTTGCACCATTTTTGTAAATTTTGTGGCAAAGTTCGCCATTTGGCTCATGATTGTCGGTCATAAACCTTCGACAAGGAGGACCCAACTTCGATTGACATGGCCAAGCCCATATAGTCGATGAGGAAGACCAAGTTGATTCCTTTGCATCCAGTCTAGATGATTCTTAGGAATCTCATCAGTCCAACACTAATGATGCACTCCTTGCATACATGGCGATTGATGTGTCATCCCTCTCCTCTTCGTCTTCCATGTGGGTCTTGGATAGTGGAACCACATGCCACCTCACCTCTTGTTTCGACTGGCTACCTCACTATAAACTTCTACCACCACCATTTCTTGTCCCCTTTGGAAATAACATCATTGCTCTTGCACTTCAGGTTGGTGTGCTGTGCACATCCAATTGATGGATGGCAAAGTCGTTGATATTGACCAAGTATACTATGTTTCCCAATTAGCTAAAAATCTAATTTCCCTTAACAAACTCACTAATGCTTCTACATCTGTTGAGTTTTTTCATAATCACTATCTCATTTGTCTTACTCTTTCTAATGGTCATCTTTATGTTTCCCAATGTCCTCGTATAGGAAAGCTTTATCTTTTAGGTTCCACTCCACCTTCAACTGAGGCCTATAGTACATCTCATACCCCTATGTCCAACCATTCTACTCTTCTATGACATTATCTTCTTGGTCATTTAAACCTTCAAACTATGCAATACATCCATACTCATAAGCTTGCTCATGATTATAACTTACCTTCCCATGGTCACATTACACTTTGTGAAGGGTGTATTTATGGGAAGCTTTCAAATAAGCCCTATCAGAAGTCCCATACCTTTACTGTTTCTCCATTCTAGCTTATCCATTCTAACCTATGCAGATACTTGCCTACTCTTTTCGTGTCAAAATTCTACTATTTCATTACCTTTATCGATGACTATACTTGTTTCACTATCCTTCAACTCTTGAAGGGACAAAAAGGCCACTACCATTCTTAAAGCTTTCACCCATTACCATACTTTGGTAGAAAATCAACTTGGTTCAAAGATGAAGGCCATTCATACTGACAATGGTGGCATGTATGCCAATAATCTTTTTCTTGCTTAGTATTAGTTTCATGGTATCCACCACCGCCTTATCATTCCTGAGCACCTGCAACAAAATGGTCTTGTGGAATGGAAAAATAGAACCCTTATGGAATCTGCTAGGTCTATGCTTAAGGTTTCCTCCTTGCCTCCTTCCTTTTGGGATGAGGTTGTTATCACTGCATGTTAGCTTCCCAACTGCGCCTACCATCACTCCATGCAACCCATCCCTTACACCTTATGGTTTTAACACCAACCCACATACAAACATCTTCATATTTTTGGGTTTCCAGTGTATGCTTTTGTGCCTTTCGACACTCGTCACAAATTGGATTAGCATGCCTTAAGGCTATTCTTGTGGGCTATGGTGAACCATACGTTCTAAAGGGCTATCGTACCCGCCGAAAGTCTCTCTTGACCCATACGGCTCTATTCCATGAGTCCTCTTTAATGTCATGAACTCCTCCAGTCAGGTCCCAACTCCATGTTAGCTTAGGAGTCTCCTTCCACATCATCCATACGCACCTCTAGTATGTCCTCTAATTTCCATTAGCAAACTCACTAATGCTTCTACATCTGTTGAGTTTTTTCATAATCACTGTCCCATTTGCCTTACTCTTTCTAATGGTCATCTTTATGTTGCCCAATGTCCTCATATAGGAAAGCTTTATCTCTTAGGTTCCACTCCACCTTCAACTGAGGCCTATAGTACATCTCATACCCCTATGTCCAACCATTCTACTCTTCTATGACATTATCTTCTTGGTCATTTAAACCTTCAAACTATGCAATACATCCATACTCATAAGCTTGCTCATGATTATACCTTACCTTCCCACTGTCACATTACACTTTGTGAAGGGTGTATTTATGGGAAGCTTTTAAATAAGCCCTATCAGAAGTCCCATATCTTTACCGTTTCTCCATTCCAGCTTATCCATTCTAACCTATGCAGACACTTACCTACTCTTTTCGTGTCAAAATTCTCCTATTTGATTACCTTTATCGACGACTATACTCGTTTCACTATCCTTCAACTCTTGAAGGGACAAAAAGGCCACTACCATTCTTAAAGCTTTCACCCATTACCATACTTTAGTATCAGTTGCATGGTATCCACCACTGCCTTATCATTCCTAAGCACCCACAACAAAATGGTCTTGTCGAATGGAAAAATAGAACCGTTATGGAATCTGCTAGGTCTATGCTTAAGGTTGTTTCCTTGCCTCCTTCCTTTTGGGATGAGGTTGTTATCAGTGCATGTTACCTTCCAAACCACACCTACCATCGCTCCATGCAAACCATCCCTTACAGCTTATGGTTTTAACACCAACGTACATACAAACATCTTCACATTTTTGGGTTTCTAGTGTATGCTTTTGTGCCTTTCAACACTCGTCACAAATTGGATTAGCGTGCCCTTACCGCTATCCTTGTGGGCTATGGTGAACCATACATTGTAAAGGGCTATCGTATTTGGTGCCCAACCCGCCGAAAGTCTCTCTTTACTCATATGGCTCTATTCGATGAGTCCTCTTTCATGTCACGAACACCTCCACTCAGGTCCCAACTCCATATTAGCTTTGAAGTCTCCTTCCACGTCATCCATACCCACCTCTAGTATGTCCTCTCATATGCTATAGGCCTTACCTCCTGCTCTTGGTGGCCTACAACCCCATGTGGTGCCCGCTCCCCCTGCACCTCTTCCCATAGTGCCTACTATGCCTCTTCCGAGGCTGACACATCTGTGCGACCCATCCACTAGCCCTCTCCTTATGCAATAGGCAAATCAACACGGTCTTCCCACCTTCGTTGGACAATAGTTTACTTGAATTGAGTATGGGTAGCCTTACCTAGCACGTGGCAAGTCTTTCACCCATCAACGCCATGTTCATTCCCTACTGCTATCTAGTGGCAGTCACCCATCCACTTCGGTCTCATCTCAAGACGTGTCTGTTATTATTTTTGCTAAGAGAATTAATCTCAATGTGGGTTGCCAACAATTGGCGATTTCATGCCCACTTCCCTTCTATTGCCCCTCACCTTTTCACTTGATTTATCTCCTTTGTCTTCATGCCTTCAACGTTCTTTATCTGATTTATATGAGTCTACCACTCGTATTGATGCTCTTCTTGCTCAACATCAATCCGATGATGAGCTTGTACTTATCTCCTCTGTTACCTCCCCATCCATCAATGTTGATAGTAATTCTATTGATCCCCCTCCTGAGGCTATCGACAGTATTGGTGCTATCCCAGTTGATGATGCCTTGCACAGTAGTGTTGAGGCTCCGCTTTGGCATGCTACCATGGAGTTCAAGCTCAATTCACTTCAATCCAATGGCACATGGACACTGGTTCCATGTCCTCCTGATCGGCAACCTACCACCTATCAATGGCTCCTTCACCATTTAGGCCCACTTACCTATTTTCTCTGATTGGAGATCTCTCATAATCAATCCATTGGTGTCCTTTACCTTCATCAAACTAAATTTGCCCAAGATATTCTCAAAGCGTTTGGCCCTCATCAAGCCAAACCTTTCCCTAATCCTTTATCACCTTCTATCTCACTTGACGATTGTCGCTCCACCCCTCGGGATCATGCCTATATGCGATAGCTTACCTTTGATCTGTTAATCAGGATGCTTCACTACTTAGTTACTGGCACTTGACCTGATTTGTGCTTTGCCATTAATTATCTTTCACGCTTTATGTACAATCCTGCTCCTAAACATTGGAAAGCATTGTTGCGGCGGGTGATGCGCTACCTGCATTTTACTAGTAGTAATTTGGACCTCCATTTTTTACGAGATCGAACTCTTTGTCATCCTTTCCCTTTATTGGGTGGTTTGACTCGGATTAGGGGGGCGAGTATTGAGACCCCCATTGCTCTACTTCTCCGGGTTTGTGTTCACCCTATCTGGTGGACCGGTCACTTGGCAATCAAAGAAGCATATTGCAATGACTTTATCTTTGACTGAAGTTGATTATGTTGCAATGGCTTTGGTTGCAAAGGAGGTTTTATGGATTCAAATGGTTTTAGATAAATTAAACTTAATTGATAAACCACCATTTAAGATTCTACGTGATAACTTCTCATGTGTGTTTTTGGCTAGAAATCCAAAACATTCTAAAAAGACAAAGTACGTTGATTTGAGGTCTATGAACTCCGGCAGTGTCCTTGCTTGCTGGCCCCGAGACGGCAAATTATTAAATGGCTGGTTCTCGCATGAAAACTTCTTAGCACTCCCTCCAGCTCTCTCTGCGTGCAGCTTCTTCTCACCGGTCCAGTGGCATCTAGTCTTGTGGTCACCAAGAGCTTGACCACTTGCGAATGCACGGTGGCAGGTGCAGCATACATGGCGTAATTCAATGCTGAAGTTCTGCTTCTGACGTAATTTCATGTCCTCTGATGTGGCAAGCCGATGATTGTGGTCATCCGTGATGTGGAGACCTTCAACTGTCTTAATTGATTCAGGCAAGGATAGGGCAAGGTTCAGGCTACCAAGATCATCATCATCCTTGGCGAGGATCTTCGTACATCTGCCAGTCGTGCCCTTGTCCTCATTGCACGAGTGATCCACAGTAGTACGGAAATCTGCGCCAGCTTCAGGAACACCTCCAACAACCTTAACTCCTGCATCCAATCCACGCCAGCATGGCTGAGTGCCTGCAGCAACAACGAGCTGGTGTTTTGGATCATCAAGTAGCTGCCTTTTTCCAGCTTTCATAGCGACCAGGGTCCGTGCAGCCATGATCATCTCAGGATCAGCAGCTTCCTCATTGATAGACCTGTTGCCAGACGTCGGCATATTGCGGCTGTGATCGGAGCTGGGCGACTCATGATGACTACCTGATGGTGTCGTGGTGCTTCGGCTTATTATCCAGTTCCTCTCAGAGGGCTTGTGCGTGGGGTGCCTGGTGCGGAAATTCTGGATGTGTTTTTCTTCTTGATCAGCAGCACCTCTCTGCATAAGTTCTGTTTCATTTCTGCGTTTGAGGTCTGCACCAGCTGTGGTGGGTACGCTTTTAGGGTTCCGGATCTCGCACAGCATCTTAGTCCTCTCGTCATGATGACGAGCTATCGAGCTTGTTTGCGGCATAGCCATATTGTCTGGTCGCTTGGACCCTCCAAAGAAGGCTGGATGACGCAACGTCTCGTCCTTGGCGATATCCATCTCCAAGCTCTGAATGTCAGCTTCCTGAATATCGTATCTCTTCTCAACAGTAAGCTTCATCTCCCCGGCAGCTAACTGCCGCTTGGAGGCGACGCGCAGCTCCAGTTGTTGCTGCCTCTTTAGCTCCCTCTTCGCTGCAGCCTCGGCGTACGATGCTCCATGAACTCGCATATGGCCTCTGAGAGCGGGTTGTGAGGGGAACTCCTTGTTGCACTTAGGGCAGACGCACTCTAACAACACATTGGGTTTGTCAGGCGAAGAATCCAATGGCGGGAGACCTTCCATGCCTGCGCTTCTCTTGCCGCAGGGCGTGGTCACAGGTGAAACCGGTCCCTTGTCGTTTGCTGGAAATAGCTGAGGTTCTGCCCCTTTGTTGTCTGCAGCTTCTTCCTTATGACGATCCTTCAATGGCTGTGGTCGTAGGACTTGAACCTTCTACAGCTCCTCTTCATAGTGATGGTGGCTTTCACGAAAACGAGAGAACAGCAGCTGTTCGGGCTCGATCAAAGGCTGATGATCAGGAATGGCAGGCGTGGACTTGCAGAACGCGGACATCTTACTACACCGGCGGGAAGCAATGACCTGTGTGGCTGATCGGAGATCGAATAACGCTAAAGCGAGGAGAAGGAATACGCGGAGATGAAGATGTAGAGAAAGGCAGCGTTTGAAAGCTAGGCGGAAGATGAGGTAAATGTCACGGCTAGAGAGGGAGAAGGAGCGATGGAGAGGTAGTGTGGCAGCTGAGAGATGGAGAGAAACTGCTTGCTGGAGGAAACGATTCGAGTGTAAGAAGGGCAAAGCATGAAAGCACGTTGTTATAAACAAGTGTCGGCCAAACTGACGAGAAGCCCTAATCGGACATTGAAGAAATTTCCTTCCATTTAAAAGCCGATAAAGGGCTATTAGTCTACGGCGCGTATCCGACTATTGTTGTTTACAATCTAGACGAGAAAGATAAAAGGTGCTGCAGAAGCAACACGACTATTGCTCATGGGTTTGCAAGTTGGCAACAATAGGCTGGGAGGAAGATTCTATTTTTAGTGTAGACTTACTCGTGTAAGTTGTAACGTCGATCAAGATTTGACATCCATGGGCAGTTTCCAAAAGCACCAGGGATCGTCGCATCAACTCTACGCTTCTCCAGCCTATGATAAACCTTAAGAGCGGACAAACATGTAGTGATATCGAAATATGGATATAATTGGGATTGGATAGAGTCAGGACTCATTAGCCGATGGAGAAATTCTTTTGATGAAAATAGGAAAATGCTAATTTTTTTCTTTCTTTTTATAGGAATAAATCATTTGTATTGATAGGTTAGGAACGTTAGTAGCTCCAAGTTTTGGTGTCCTTAATTCTCGGGCAACTTACTCATGAATATATGTGTTATATAGAAAGGTGTAATATAAAGGAGTTATTTACAAATTAAATAGAAAAGAATTATGTTTTATTCAAGAAAATTTTAGAAATAAAGATTTCAATAAAGAGACCTTGAATGTTGTCGTGCTGTTATGTGAAAACCATGTGAAAAACTCTAGAGTGTGGTTTTCTTATTGATCTAGAAAGTCAATGCCATTTTAGATATTACTGTTAGTGACCGTGGTCCAACATACTAGATTTTTGGAAACACCATATTGGGGAATATGGGAATTTCCCATAAGTTTGGGACACATGGTCAAATTTTTGAATTTGTCATATCTTGAACACTATAACTCTAAATCAAGCACTCTATAGCTCAATAGATTCCATTTTTCAAGTGTTTTCCAATTATAGGTCACATCATATTGTTTCGAGAAACTTATGGGCATGTTATCCAGGTGCCATCTTTTTAGTATTCAAAAAATGGGAATTGGGAGATTCCCAAACTCACTAATATTGTATTTTGACAAGTTTAGCCAATTGTTGATATTATCTCTTCTAAAAAATCCAAGAACTATAGACAAATTCTAGACTAGGATGACATGTAAAAGAAAGTAGATAGCTTTTAGCCTTTTTTGAGAGGATTTTATGTAAAAAGAGAGATTGGAAAAATCACGTAACGCACAATCGCTGTGTTCAAGTAGTAAAAAGCACTTTAAAGTGGGAGATGAAGGAGTGGTCTGACAGAGTTCTGGTTAGGTGTCCCCTTATTTTACCCCCCTTTCAGAGCCAATGGAAGTATCACATTGGTGATCTGAGCAGCATAGAGGAAGGTATTGTTTTATGTATGTTTTTGTCTGCAAGAGATTTGTGTTCTCATAATGCAGAAATAAACTTACAGGCTTCAACTCTATGAGTATTCTTCTACATCTCCTATTTCTTTCTATCAGTATTCTTCTACATCTCCTATTTCTTTTTGTCAATATTCTTCTACGTCTCCTATTTCTTCAAACCCCTTCTCTTCCATCTACTCCTCTCCTTGAATCTCCCTTCACCAGGTTGTCTCTTACCGTCGCAGTAGACTTTCGACCCCAAACATTCCGACAACACACGTGATGTAGAGGATATACATATAGTAACTTCCTCGAGACTTAATTTTGTTGATTTTTGCACATGGGAATCGATGCTAATAAGCTATATAGGCTTCGAGGTTTTCTAGCAAGTAGGAATTGGTACAAACAAGTTGGAGAGACTCCCAAACTAGAAAGAGTCCTTTGGAAACACTTTGGGCATCAAAACAATGATTTTACTTAGGAGTCCTACATATCTCTATTAAGTTAGTTGAGCGATGAGTACTTAGGAGCTAGGAAACTGCAATGTAGTAGGTTGTTCCCTTTATTGGACTACTAATAGAATAGTGTGGCTCACAACTGCCACCCCTCCTTTGGATGCATCTAATGACAGAGGGTGGAGAAGTGTTCCCCCCCTAAAGATGAATTGCCCACTGGCAAATGTGGCATTGTTGAGAAAAATGCTAAAATTGATATGCATCCAATGGAGGCCTCTATACAACAAGATCTCAAAGCCGTTGGCACAAAGGATGATGTAGCTACTATAAAAGGGAGAGGAGAAGGTATTTCAATAGCCTTCTCTTTTGCCATACTTAACTAGAGGTTTGCCTTATATGATTATGCATGCTATGGGATGGGTTGCCTTAGAATGGGAATTTAAGAGATAGTTATCGATAAAATTTAAATGCACCCAACATGTTTTCATTCCAATTTAGCTAATCCGTACAAGCCTCTTTTTTATTGCATTGGGATATAAACTTAAGAGGTATGTGTTGCTTAACATTGTAGCTAGTTTCAAGGGAGATTCTATATAGTTCCCACCTTAGTCATCTAGCTCTAATCCAAAAGGTATCGTGCTTAGTGATTGACTAGTCTCTATGGCTTTCCAAGGCTTATTTGATAGCTAGAAGGTGAAACCATTGCCATAGTTGAAACTTTTGGAAAGCTCCTCCATGTTCAAAGAATTGTCATGGGCTCATGCTTTTAAAGAGTCAAGTGGGCATTGTCTAGGCTCAAAGAAATAAATGTCAAGGATACATCTTCAAAATGTATGTGTATTACCTCAATTTACTAAGAGATATTTTATTTGATGAGATTTGAGTAAATTAAAAATGTTATAGATTCAAAAGGGAGTTTTTTAATTCAAACTTTAAAAATACATGGTTTTAATTTCCTTAAGGAAGAGGATTCAGTTTAACATACCATAACGTGTAAGTAGAGCCTTTCTAAATACCATTAAAGTGTCACTACAACAGAAACGAGGTTTAGACGCGCAAAGTCGGGCGCGTCTATCATTGCGTGTAAACGTGCCTGTAAATAGACGCGAATTTTGCGTCTATATATCCACGCAAATAGACGCTAATATAGATGCATCAGCAGACGCACAATTATTTAACCACCTAAAATTACAATTCACATAGTTAAAAAACCAAAGTTAATAATTATTTAACCACCTGAAATTGATTCTTGAGCATGCACGTGTGCACATGATAAAAACCATAGAATTAAGAATACACATTGCATCATTGAATTAAAAAAATAGAGTTGATAAGCCTGATATAAGTAATTAGTGGCAAGGGACAGAAACCTTACAATTAGTAGCAACCATTGCAATATGTATCTCGTAATTTCTCTACGTACTTGAAGATGATAAAAAATACTTCCTTTTTATTATGGAAAATTCAATTTAGCTTTAAACTTGACTATTGATTCTTGAGTATGCACGTGTGCGAATGATAAAAACCATAGAATTAGGAATACACATTTAATCAATAAGCAAATTAAGTATGTTACAGTGAATGATCTATCTCATCTTCAATGAGATCAGCCCTTGCTAAACTATCTACTTCTAGGTCTATGTTACCAAGAGGTAACGAAACAAATAAGTCTATCCCACTATCAGATGTGTTGCTATATTGCTCAATAACTTCATCAATATCATCGACAATCACATTATTGTCTTCTTCTGTGTTTCCTTGAATATCCTCGCGAGGTTCATCTTGTACTATATCACGCATATCATCCATTATGGTGTCATCATGCACATCATCATTAATTGTTGGATTGTCATCTGCTATCTCCATATCGGTAATATTACCATATATTGGTTTTGAACGAGTAGATATAGGGATGACATACCACCATCGGTTATTGTTTACCACTGGATGAGACACAACCTGTATTTGAAAAACAAAAGCAAAAAACTTAAGTACTTATTATATTGTGTATATGTATCACATATATACATATAAAAAAATTAGCCTTTGCATATATACCTGCTCGCATTGTTGAGATAGTACTAATGTGTCATTCTTGTTTTGGTGAAATTTTGTAGAGTCAATGATTACAAAACCACTTGGATGACGTCTGATTGTGCAATGCTCACCATTTGTTACCACTTCTTTAAACCACTTCACATCCAGTACATATATAAAGAATGGTCTGAAGTCAAGCTTCAGAATATCTTGGATCAAGCCACAATAACCTTCCATGGTACCATTGGCATCCTCGAAGTGAGCAAGGACACCACACTCTTGGGTATTTCTCTTTTCATCTATACGTTGAGTTCAAAGATGTTTACCCTCACACCAAAGTGCATTGAATAATGTGCACTAGTAGTAAAGATAAAAGATCAAATATGTCAATTATTTATATAAAATAAAACTTATAGAAACAAATTAATTGATAGTATGTCTCACCTTTGATAAGCAACCTCGTGCGTATTCCCACTCTTCTTGAGATATATTAATTTCCTCTTATTTTTCCATTCTCTCCATTTCCTCATGTAACCAATCTATATCAATATGACGTGGGAGTGCATTTAGATGATCTGGAAATGAGACATTACGTCCATATCTAGTGCGAAATTCTTGTCTTCCGCTTTTTCTTCTTGCCCTTGCTTCATTATATAGTGTCACCCATTTGCTCATTATATCACTATTGAGCACACAAAAACTATTTAACTTACAAAGTTTTTCTTTTGTTAACACTTTACTCATTCCTTTTCCTTGAGGTACTACAGAGGTCATCCTTAAGTCTTCATCATCTTTCCATAGTCGTGGTTGAGAGGGATCCACTTTAGCAAGATATTCAGAGATATAAACAAGGGATGATTGCACTAACCAACCCTCAGCTATGCTTCCCTCAGGCCCTGCTTTTTGCCTCACAAAATCTTTCAAGGTTTTCATAAAGCGCTTAAGAAAAAACATCCACCTTACATGAACTGCCCCACAAAGTGCAATCTCATCAATCAAATGTACAAGTAAATGCAATTGAGTAGTTAAAATGGATCGAGGAAAAATTTCCTCCACCAAACAAACCACCTCAACAGATAATACTCGAGCATCTTGCAATGTGTTTGGATCAATTTCCTTCGAGCTCACGTATCTGTCAAGATGTATTGGAGAATTGTTTATTTTTGTGTAAAAATTCAAAGACATATAATGAAAAAATACAATGTATACACACCTCACAAGCTCTCCCATCTTGTAAATGATATCACGTACATCTTTGGATACACAATGGGATATGCTAGTAGGAAGTATGAACTGAATGTAAACAATATTCATAGATCAAATGATTAGTTGAGGAAAAAGTCATCATACCCCAAAGTTTACACATAGTTACTCCACTAATTACTATATTCATGGTTAGAGATACCCTTACTTAAATCATTTTGTGCCAATCGTGGGACTTCAAACCAGATAGTTGCTCCACACCTCTTTTATTTTTCTTTATGAAGGCTCCTTGGAGACATCTCATACATCCTGTGGGTGTTCGAAAGCTATATATTTGTTCCTTCACTATTTTTTCCTCGTTCTTTGACAACATCCAAGGTGCATGGGGTAGCTCAATCTTTCCTCTGGGTCCAATGCGTGGCCAGGCTCATCTCATTCGACCAATGTTACGTAAATCCTCCCTTACATTAACTGAATCACGAGCCCCTATCAAGTGATCCCATAATGTAGATACAATATTTTTGAATATGTGCATGGGGTCCAACAGGTGATTGAACTTGAGTTCAGTCCAATACGGAAGACGAAAAAATATAGAGAAGTATCCAAACTGACATTACTTTATCCATAAATTGTTTGCAAGTTAAGTATCTCGAGGGACACACAAAGAACGCAGTACATACAACCTTCATACAACGGAGTAGATGATGCTACATATAGTGGATCATCTGGCTTCATAGAGTGACCTTCTCCTTGAACCAGTTGAGAAAATAGATGGTGTACCATGTTGTCCAAAATCTCATCCTCTACGACTTAATGGGGCATTTCATGAGGGCTACTATCATGGTCGTCAGTCTCTATTCTTCTTGAAGACTCTGCCTCCTCGCGTTGACATTTTGCAGCCTCTCGACGCCCGGAAGGGACCATCTGAGGATGTGGCACCGCATCCTGCTCAACCACAAAAGGGATTTTCATGTACGTTGATATATAATTTCCGTAACATAGACTAGCAATCTTAGTAGTAAAAAAAAACAATGAATACTGGTGATTTTTCTCGGTCCCATTCTCCATACAAGCTGAGGTGTGACACTGCGATTCGACGTGCTCGAATAATACACCCTCGACAACGATCACACATGCATTTAATTTTTCATCGTAGCCATGCATCGCGATTATGAAGACGCAATGTTTCATCCTCACTTGAGGATGTGCTCATTGACTCATCAGCATGCACCGCACTAGGTGATGATGACGACATGATTAAATCTAATAATTCATGACAACATCAAATTAAAATATTTGTCATTCATATGTTTACATAAAATCTCAATTTTAAATACACAAAAATCATATTAAAACTTATGATAAGAATTCACTATTAAAACTTATCTTAAAAACAAAAAATTATGATAAAGCCTAAATGTGCGTCTATATTTGCGTTTACCTACGCGTCTATATTATCATCTATTTCCGCGTCTATATTCGTGTCTATCCTCGCGTCTATCTGAAAAATAGACGCGCATATACACGCAAAAATAGACGCATACGTCAAAATTCAAACCATACTTAAATCATTTCTTTTCAAACTGTGCCTTTCCTTTCCTTCATTTTTTACGGTTCTGAAGCTTGAGCTTTACCGACATGCAGTCTCTTCATGCCTCACCTAGTCTCTTCATGCTTCACCTCCTCATGACTCACCTCTTCTTTCATTTCAAACACACAAGAAGGGAAAAAGAAATGCCAAGGAGAGGAAAAAAGAGACAACAAGAGAGAGGAGAACAAGAAGAAGCAACAAGCAAGCAAGCAAGCATCAAGGGAGGGTAACTTACCAAGGAGAGGAAGAAGGAGAAGGAAGAAACGCCACCACCCGCCACACCAAACACCCAAGGTGAGTCTCTCTCTCTCTCTCTCTCTCTCTCTCTCTCTCTCTCTCTCTCTTTGTTTCTCTCTTTCTCTCTCTGCTCTCTCTGTGTATTTAGGATTTGTGATTCCATTATGTATTGCATTTTGTAAATCATCACTGGCGATCGTCGGGCTAAAATCAGCCGACCGAGTGCGTCTGATAGCGCATCTATATTACAGTGTAGACGCAGATATAGACGTGAAAAATGTTTCCTCTCATAGCATCTGAGTGCGTGTCTTAGAGCGCGTGTGCTCTACAGTCTACACGCGATGATACACGTGCTGGACAGAAGGTTGACCTACATTCTACACGCGATTATACACGCGCATTGACCTGGAATGTGCATCTGATAGCGCGTTTGTGCTGCATCTTAGATGCGAATATAGACGCGTTAGACAGAGGGTTGACTTTGGGGGCGTGTTTGAGGGCGCGTCTAACCTGCAATTTAGACGCGGGGATACACGTGCTAGGTCTCCTAGTTCTGATAGTAAACAATATATTTTTGCAATGATGAATGTGACCAATCCCATGTTTGTGTTTATCAGTTTTCTTGTTTATGAGAAGCATTAGCACTTAAGTTTTATGCTCAATGTCTAAAGAAAGCTCTTTGAAAATGTAGGTAATATATGATTTTTTGAATGCAAATAAATTTATCTTTTTTTTGTGTTTTTTTTGTAAATGTCGTATCCTGGTTCATCTAGCAATGACCCGGATTTGGATTGCATGAATGATACATTGGCCTCCTTTAGCAGGGGGTCAATGCATTTTTTGAAGGTTTTCCTAGTAGGGAAGACTTCATGGGAGAGATGACCAGACATCTTGGCTGCTCTCCCACAGCAGACGAGGTGTTCAGTGTCATGTCCGGAACGCCTCTGACGTCTTTGCCTGGCACTACTTCCCAAACTCCACATGCAGATACTCCACATACAGGTACTCCATATGCAGGTACTCCACGTGCAGCACCTGTACGTGCATTGACTGAAGCACAAGCATCTGCAGAAGCACGTGCATCTGCAGAAGCTCGTGCATCCAGCGAGGCAGAGGGTAGTCGACAGAGAGGGAGGAGGGAGAGTCGAGGGGGAGGATGAGGCTTGTGTGGGGGTTACCTAGGAGGTGGCGAGCGATCACCCTCACCAGTAGATCACGTAGAGGAGGTTGTATGTCAGTACTATAGAGTTACAAATGCTGGTGGCATCTTTTATGATGATGAAGGAAGGGATGTAATGGCGTACATGAGGAGCATTGTGCATGCGATGTATAAATATTGTTTCATTGCCTTCAAAAATCAAGAAAAGCGGCTTATGACAGGAGGTGTTGAGGGTAGTCCATAAGAGGTACCCAAATCCTGAGGGTCAGCGATTCTTGGATGATTGGGGACGCACAAAAGTGAGGGATATGCTTCACAACAAAAGATCCCACCTCATGACACGGGCCAGGGACTCACTGTGGAGGTAGGAGGAGGGGCATGGAGCCTATAGCCAACCACCTATGTGCCACCGCATAGAGTGGAAAAAAGCCAAGAAGAAAGCAGCAAAGAAAGTGAAGAGTTACCAACACGCAGAGGCGCGACAGATCCAAATGGAAACCATGGGATCGTCGCATTACGGATCAGGCGGTAGAGAGTCGTGGGAGGCAGAGTTTGTAAGTATATTTTGATTTTTAGTTTTTTAAAATTTAATATATTTTATTCTAATATATTGTGACTCATAATTGTTTGTATATATCTAAATGTTTTGCAGACTACCATCGTTGGTAGGATACCTACTCCTAGAGAGGTAGGTTACTATCGAGGCCATAACCGTGCAGCCACATGGCTTCACTTCTATGAGGAGGGTCTCATCATTGAGGACCAATACAACCGGGCCATGAGGATTTGACAGCCAGAGGAGGTATGTTTTTCTTACTTTCCTATTAAAAGTATAGCTAATTATAACTTTTTCTCCACCTTGTCTATGTAAGCAACCTTGATCTTTTGTGTGTGTAGGCGAACCCGGATGTGGAGCATAGCGAGGAGGGGGATAGCGACGCTAGTATCCATGGTGGTACTAGCGAAGCTGTTTCCTCTTCAGATTCGTAGAGGAGCACCATACCTCCTCATGAGGCCTTCTTTTCTTGTATATGTATGATCCATCTTTGAGCCTACTGCTTGCGGCCACGCTTTAGGTCGCAAGCACTTAAACTTCCATGTAAATGCTTTTGATATATAATGAATACATGGACTTTTATTTTCAATTCTCGTGCCTGTAAGATACATTGTCTTTTTTCCAAATGCACAATCTGATGTATGGGAGGGGGAAAAAAAAAACAGAGAGCATGTTGCAACCACATGCTCTCTGGTTTTGTTTTTCCAATTCTATTTTGCGCGTCTATCCGCGCGTCTAAATTGCAGATAATTCGCGTTTATACGCGTGTCTATAGTGCAGATTACATGCGCTTCATAATTCAAATTTAAAAAATAAATTAACTATCTTTCTTTAAAAAGGACATTTTTTGAGATGCCGTTCGTGTCTACCAGTGCTAATAAAAATGCGTCTACCAGTGTGTCTATATGTGCGCGTATATGTGCGTCTATTGCGCGTCTATTTTTGCGTGTAAATTCGTTGATACATGCGATTATAGACGAGAAATAGTAGACGCGCAAATAGACGGGCGGATAGACGCGCCCGTAAGATTTTCTCTATATTAAAAAATCGTGTCTAAATGTGCGTCTATGAGGCCTTTTTGTTGTAGTGTGTGCATGTAATATGTAGGAGTACTTTTAAGTGCAGCTCCAAGAGAATGGACCGCTTGAATGTCTTATTGTTTGTTGCCAATGGAATGGAGGTTGTTGTAGGTTGTTTGTTGCCAATGAAAGTGAAATAAGAAATCTATAATAACTATCTCTCCTCCCCTTGGATGTGGTGTTTGCTTAAGTTAGTGTAGAATATGTAACAATGCATAGTGTCTGTTTCGAAGTGGAACACGTGGCAAATCTAGCAAATCAAACATCTCATGCATTAAATACAAACAACATTATAATATATAAGAGGATTTGAATAACTCAATAGATTGAGAAAGACAATAGAAAAATGAACGATTGGGCCCAACCTCCCTCATGGCATTTTAAAAATGTATAAAAATGGGATCTTAAAAATACGGTTTTTCCAACCCATGTGATGTACACATATAATTCATGAGTCACTTACCCAAGGCAAGAAACAACGCTATGTTGTGGTTTCCACTACAAAGGCTAAATATGTAGCTGTATCTTTAGGAGCTCGAGAGTTAGTACGGCTTAGACAACATCTATCAGATATTGGCCATCCTCCTCTCTCCAATACACCACTTTGATGTGATAACTGAAGTGCTATTAGTCTTGCTAAAGATTATGTTCAACATAACAAGTCTAAACACATTGCTATGCATTATCATTATATTTGATATTGATGCCCGGAGGCATATTCCATGGTGAATTCTATAAGGTTTTGTGGTGGATTGCGTAAAATTATATTTATTTACTGAGGCTCGTATACAAGGTGGATTTCTTGTGCGAAAAGTCAATGGGGACACCCGTCCTTTTTCGGGCATCACGTTAATTCAATATGCAAGTGGGTGATTCCGCAAAATACATATTTAAATTAATGGATGTTATGAGTTTAGAGTGTGCACTCATATTAAATTAAAGTTAGAATAGAGTTCCAACCTATTTATTTATTTTGTAGCTAAAGACTGCTAGATATTTACTCTTGTCGGTTTAATTTTATTATTTTCTAACAATTGTAAATACTTCAATTGATGTGTAGAGCAGGTGACGGTGGCGTTGGGAAGCATTGTGAGCGATAATGTGTATTCAAGTTATTTAAAAGAAATTATCATTTTTAATGGGCACACGTCTTAGGTATGGCACCAATATTTATTTTGACGCACTTATTTATTGAAGCACTTAACATATATTTATTATTTTGTATACGCATAGGCGCATGATTTAAATATTCATTATTGGTCATTGTATTTGGGCACAACCCGACTCTTGGGACGCCCAACTGCTTTATTCTTTATTTGGACAAAAGCAAACAAAAAAGCTAAAGCACGTTAATTGTAAATTTGGGCTATTTTTTAGCTTAGAGATTAATAAAATATTAAATATATGCTTTGTGGAGCACTCATAGAAGGCATGGGGGGGAGATTGTACCCAATTGGTCTTTTTGCTTCATGTCGTGCAAGTCTATTCTCTTGGATTTTGAGCAAAAAGTAGAGTTCTTTGTTCTTGGGGACCTTCTAGCGCTCGCTACGTACACATACGGTATCCAATTTGCACGCCGATGGGGTATGATGCCATGAGACATATTCCACGGTGGATTTCGTGAGCTTTTGCGGTGGATTCTGTAAAATTATATTTATTTACTGGGGCTCATACACAAGGTGAATTCCTTGTGCAAAAAGTCAATAGGGACGCTTGTCCTTTTCGGGCGTCACATTAATTTAATGTGCAAGTGGGTGATTCCGCAAAATACATATTTAAATTATTGAATGTTTATGAGTTTAGAGTGTGCACTTGTATTAAATTAAGTTCGGGATAGAGTTCCAATCTATTTATTTATTTTCTAGCTAAAGACTGTTAGATATTCACTTTTGTCGGTTTACTTTTATTATTTTCTAACAATTATGAATGCTTCAGTTGATGTGTAGAGCAGGTGACGATGGCACTGGGAAGCACTTGGCGATAGCATGTATTCAAGTTATTTAGAAAAAATTATCATTTTTTATGGGCGTGCATCTTAGGCGTGGCACAAATATTTATTTTGATGCGCTTATTTATTGAAGTGCTTGATATATATTTATTATTTTGTATGCGCATGGATGCACAATTTAAATATTCATTATTAGTCATTGTATTTGGGTAGAACCTGACTCTTGGGATGCGCAACTGCTTTATTCTTTATTTAGACAAAAGCAAACACAAAAGCTAAAGCATGCTAATTATAAATTTGGGCTATTTTTTATCTAGGAGATAAATAAAATATTAAATGCATGCTTTGTGGAGCGCTCATAGAAGGCATGGGGGGGAGATTGAACCCAATTGGTCTTCTTGCTCATGTCGTGCAAGTCTATTCTCTTGGATTTTGAACAAAAAGTAGAGTTCTTTGTTCTTGAAGACATTCCGACGCTCGCTATGTACGCATATGGCATCCGATTTGTGCACCATATATAAAGTAAAGAAATGCACCATCATGATTGAACATTGTCCAACTAATCGAATGATTGCACGTATGTTCACCAAAGGACTCAATGAAGCACGCTTCATTCTGTTGTCATACTTGAAACTTCGAGTTATCTCAATGTCAATATTTGGGAATTAATCTACTATGACATTGTACTATGATTGTACATACTCCTTGTACGCACCATACACTTCACATGTGCACATACACTTGAGATCTGTTGGTCATCTTTGTACATACATATTCAGTTTTACTTCGCATGCACAATTTCATTTTACATGCACATAATAATCCTTCTTGATCATGTTTGTACATTTGTATATAGGAGCTCAAGTTTTCCCTTATGCTCCCCAATCATTTTTTCATCCACAATAGCTATAGACCTTTCTTTGAGTGGGTGTTGGAGCTATATATAGCTTACTTTATCTAGACTAGGAGTCACCTCTATATATGTAGGTAATGATCAATATGAAATAGTCTTTGGGAGTGTACGTGGGTATGTCTCTTTTCTCTTTCACACACATCTCTACATATCTCCTCTCTCTACATCTCAATAGAAACCTTATATACTAACACTGTACAAAAGGTTAGGAGTGATAAAGGTGTCAAAAATCCATAATTTGGTGTGGGGTTCTTAAAGTTGAACAAAAGCATACTGACTCATGAGGCCCCTAAGTGCTACACAACATCTTGCTAATTGGGCTTCAACTACATTGAAAATATCAAGCCAAGAATAGTGACTCCCAAGTATACATACTCCTTAACATGCTTAATTGCATCCCCTGCTGCAAATGTGAACTCATATATGGATTGGATCACCCATGCTGCAAATGTACATGCTTAATTGCATCCCCTGCTGCAAATGTGAACTCATATATGGATTGGATCACCCATGCTGCAAATGTACATAATACCATCACTGTGGTTTTTTGAAGGTTCATGGTGAGATCTTTATCCCTGCAAAAAGCGTGTAATGCATCCAAGTGGTGTTCAAACACTCTGGTGAATGAAAGATAAGTACAATATCATTTGCATAAAGTAGTATCAAAATCAAAATTCTCACTAAGTTAGATCTAGTCTCTCCTCCACTATCATATATGGATTGGATCACCCATGCTACAAATGTACTGAATACCATCACTTTGGTTTTCCCAAGGCTCATGGTGAGATTGTTATCACTACAAAAAGTGTGTAATGCATCCAAGTGGTGTTCCAAACCCTCTGGTGAATCAAAGATAAGTACAATATCATTTACATAAAGTAGTATCAAAATCAAAACTCTCGCTAAGTTAGATCTAGTCTCTCCTCCACTATCAATGTATTCCAACACCTCATCTATGTATAATGCAAATTATGTGGGTGAGAGAGGAAATCCTTGTTCTACTCCTATGATGGTGTCAATTCTTTCAAGAATCCCCTTAGATGGGTATATATGGCATGTTATTGTCTTGTACAGTGCATAGATACTCCATTGCATTCCTTATGGATTCACAATTTCTTGCAATATTTGCATAAAACATGCTTGAGATACAATGTTAAAAGACTTATGTAAGTCCAAAAAGAAACAATATATCTTCTTCTAATCTTTAGATGAGATGTGCTCGAGGTGCTATATCAAATTCCATATAGAAGTTTACAAAGTAACAATAGATCTTCTTGCCTTGAGCCCATCCTTCCTCAATGATTGCTTTGAGTGTGAGGATGCGATCCAATGTGGTGTATCCATGCCTAGAACTAGCTTGTCCTTATGCTCTTCTGCCCTCTCTCTTAGTCCATACATTAAGCTCATGTTTTAATATGGAGCTATATATCTTGGCTAGTGTGTGACAAACCATGATGGTCATGTAGTTGTTAGGGATCAAAGGATCACAACTTTTAAAAAGTGGAAGTATAGTATGGTCTAACCAAATATCAAGAATCCCTCATAAACAGCCCTATTGAACATTTATGCTAGTATGGATGCTAGTATATCACATACATTGGCTAGTAGACCATCTTCATCTTGTGCCTTTCCATTTTGCAGTCTATAAATTGCCTCTTTGACCATCTTATTGTTGAGAAATTCCCATTGTTTTGGTCTTCAAGCTTGTGGAGGCTATACAATTGTTTGTCCTTATACATCATACATCTATCTCCCACAATGCAATCAAGCATTAGGTGATGTAATCTCTATAGGGATTTTCTTTCATGAAACATTATCCATTCACTTTTGCTGTCCTTTCCCAAGAATAACTTATACATTTTTTGGAGGCATCTAAAGAGTGTCCTATCTTGGTGGCGAGTTTTAGTACTTTAAGAAAAAAAATTCTATAATTGTGTGCAAGTATGTTTCTATTTGTCATCATATCAAATATTTTGGAGAGTTGTAGAGCATGGATATTTGCCTAATAATATAGTGTATGGGAATACATACATAGCTAAAGTATACAAAGCTGCTATCAAGTCTCTTGTCCATTATTCCAATGATTTGTCATAATTTAGCGTCCATATCCTATCAAGTATAGAGCCACTATATATGTGTGAGATCTTCTTTACAAAGTTGTATTTGGGCCCGATGTATCCACCTTATAGAACATGTAAGATACCGTGTGAGTTCAAAAAAAAGGGTATTATACTTAGTAAAATTTATTGGATTATATTTACAAAAGGAGTTTTTTAATTACAACTTAAAAATTTTTGTAAGTATATATCCATCAAAGAATGGGAATTATTTTTGGGGAATTCACTATATCTATACCCTGTATATCACATTCGTTCAAGGCCTATTTATAAATATCCTTATATGTGAATTTTTCCTTAATAGAACATTATCCTTTTCTATTCAATCCATAAGTAACCGCTTTATATGGGACCCTTCTAGATGTAAACACTATGTAAAAATGGTATGTTAGAAATCCCTTATGTTGAATCCATGTGATGCATACATATATTTATAACTAACCTCCAGGGGAAATTATTAGGAATTACAGAAAAGAGGTAAGTGATGTCAAATAAAACTTCTCTATTTACTACCATAATATAGATGTGTGTGACCTCTATATTTGTTGATAGATTTCTATGCATGGTGAACTCAATACACCTTTCATACCAACTTATAGTCCCATAGTGACATTGCAAATGGATAGATAGATAGACCAAAGATGTAATGAATGAAAGCCAAGAGGAGAGAGGAAAATGAATTGAAGAGAGAAAATGAGAGAAGGAAGAAGAGAAAGAAAGACTAGAAGAGGAGAGAGAAAGAGAGGAAAGATGGGAGAAAGAAGAAGGAAGCAAGGTTGAAAGCAAAGAGATGAAAGAGGAGAGAAAGCACAAAACTATTCTAAAATACGGTTTAGTTTACAAGCAAGGGGTCGTCAAATGGGGGCATAACTAGCTAGTCTTCAGCTGATAGGGAATCTTGAAGGTAAGGCAACTCTCTTAAGGATTTGATAGGGGCCATAGAAATGGTGGGTTAGTTGGTTATTGTTTCCCTCTTTGAGAGTTGAGTAAGAGGACTTAGGCACTTTCAAGAGAACCAGTTCCCCTTCTTGGAATTCCAAATGTCTTCTTTTCTCATGAGCATAGAGTTTCATGTGAGTTTGTGCATTTTGAAGATTCACTCTGCATTGCTAAAGCAGACAGCCTACATATGATCCGACTCAGCTTTTCTCTAAGCACATTGATCTTATCATTGAATAAGTGTATAGGGAAGGAAACCTTATACCTATATCATGCCTCAAAAGAGAAAGCCCGAATGCTAGAGTGGGTGGAGTTATTATAGGCAAACTCAGCCAAGTTAAGCTATGTATCCCTACTATGATGTACATCATGGCAAAAGAGCCACAAGTATGTCTCAAGCGATTTATTTACTCTTTCAGTGTGGCTATCTATCTAGGGGTGGTATGTAGTGGATGGAGCACAATTAAGAATCAAGCACAATCAAGGCATTCAGCCCTAATATCATTGTCTAAGAAAACATTTCTTTATTCGCATGGCAATTTGTCATCATAGACCCTCCCATGCATTTACCATCAAACAAACACAAGTAATTGGAATAATCATCCAAACCACAATCCAACAATCAATTGATTGTAAAACCATTTAGCATGTTGTTCAATTAACCAACAAAACAATGGCATTCTTTTCCAAGCATTGCAAGAATAGATGCGATAAAAATTTTCCTTCTTTTGGTTAAGGCATATGCTAAGGGTTCAGATATTGTACATGATGTAAGTCCTATCATTTCCATGCGAACTAATCAATCTAGCAAGAGAATTTATGCCTCTTCTCTAAGTGACATTTATCTTTTAGCCTTTCCCTACTATGCAACATTTTGTCTTGACTTTATCTTCCTTTCTCCTAAGGCAAGGAGTTGCGTGTCATTGATGTAACGTTCACATATTCTCTTCCATGTATGTACCGTCTGTCCATTTGCGAACCTTAAGCAATATTGTCCTTGGTAAAGATTCATCGAAAACTCATCGATGCTTAATACTTTAGAGTCTCATATGTTGCTTATGCTATGCATGGAATCGTCAAATAGCAACTAGGTTCAATTAACTTCCCTTGATACATGCACTTCGCAAACTCCATCTTTGAATATTTGAGATGCAATTTATCATTTTCAATGACCTATTTTAGCTTGGCAAAGTATGGAGCCTAATGTATTGCATGAGAGAATCAAAGCAAGCATCTATCAATCTGGAAATACATTATGTACAACCGATACCGTGGTTGGATTGACAGTGATGCCTTCGCATGAACCTTCCTTGCTAGTTGTAGGATTGCCATCCATACGCAATATTCTTCTCTTGGGGGCCATCTTCTACAAATAGATTTAAGAGATAAGAAGGAGGAATGGATTTTGAGATGGAAGAGCATAAGAGAAGGTGGCTTAGTCGAAGAACGAGATAGGGGGAATTGAGCTAACTCTCTCCCTTGCAACCTCTCGAGGTAACTCCTCTCTCTCTCTCTCTCTCTGTCAAGCTCCTTCTCACAATCTCTTGAAGGGTTATCCTTCTATCTCTCTCTTGCAGCCTATCGGGGTCTCCTTGTGCTCCCTTGTGCCTCCCATGCCTCATATTTATAGCTAAACAAGAGAAGAAGTGAGAGGAAGAGCTCTTCGTGGAGGGGATCTTGGAAAAATCAGTTATCTGATGCTCAAATCATAAATCTGGTGGTAACGAGGCGTAATCTGATGGTATCGAGGGCTAAACAAGAGAGTTTTATATATCATGGATATGGATGAAACAAGAGTTAAACTGAAGTGTATTTGGCATTGATGAAAAAGGAACTTCCAAGTAATAAGGATCTGAAAGATGAGAAAGGCCCTTTCCTTAGACACAAATTTGATTGCATCTTTTAGCATGTTGTCACAATATTCCTTCACAACATCTTCTTTAGAGATACGTTGTTGCCACCTTGAAATACAACTTGTGATGAAGATAATAGTCTTCAATTGCGAGGCATATCTTAATCATTGTGTCCCATGTCCTTGCTCTCAATATAAGCTGGTAATTAGATGAAAACGTCAATTGTCTATAGAAAATGTATGACACTTTAGCAAGTTTCAATCAGAGATCATTAATCAAGCAATCTTAAATTTTGAGCAAACAGTAAGAAAAGTATATATAAATCATACATTGTATTCACAAAGTAATTGAATATTATTAAAAAAAACATTGAATGTGGTCATTAACTTTATTATAGGGAGCTGACATCTCATCCCAAGGAGGAGTACACCCTTTGCAGCTAGTTACAAGAGTTCGTGGGCATGCGATGGATCGAGTACTTGAGCCAATCCACCACCTGGAAGGCACCACCAAATCTATACCATCAATACCAAAGGAGACAAGTAACCTTCCAAACTTACCTATAATCTTGGAGCCTGGGATGGAGGCAATGATCGATGCATTGATGCCCATGGATATCAAGACATCTGATCCGCCAGAGAGGAAGCCTCCATACCAATATATTGTAACGTGTCCACTAATATCATCGAGGACACATCTTAGCAATCCATAGGAAAGGATATCTAGAAAGCTCCGCCCAACACTCCCATGGAATATTACGAGTTTTGCGATCTAGGGCTTCCCACGTCGGAAT
Source organism: Lygodium microphyllum (assembly GCF_053477565.2). Classification (NCBI taxonomy): domain Eukaryota; kingdom Viridiplantae; phylum Streptophyta; class Polypodiopsida; order Schizaeales; family Lygodiaceae; genus Lygodium; species Lygodium microphyllum. Next base: position 8,035,713 of record NC_141154.1, read on the forward strand.
TAGGGTTTTCCTGATTGGTCATTACCACTTAGGATCGATCGGAATTAGGATTTTCCTGATTGGTCATTACCTAACAGCTACTAGCGTCGGACCCAAGCGAACTACTTTACGCAGAAACGCCAGGACCGAAGCAGATTCACACTTTACTTGGTTCAAGGAGAATGGGAAACGAGAGGGATGCAAAGCTCAACCTCTCTGCCATAAGGCATAGTCCCATTCCGTTCCCCTAAAATAGGGTAAATCGGTAAGACATAACTCTACGTCAACGCTTTCATTGTTCGTGTCCCTTGACAATCATCCCGCTATTCTTCGAGATTTGAGAAAAGTTCCCGGCTAACCGGGACCACCCAACCATAGGACGGACCCATGGCCCATCCTCCGCACTTTTCTCGGTTTGTTTTAGTTATGTAATTATCTAACACATTAATTGGATATGTAACAATCAGCTTCTTTAATTAAACCGTTAAGCACTGGTTCCTTCATGTAATCTTATCACGTGACATAGAAAAACAATATCAAACAAGTTCTTTATTAATATATCATCATATTTATCTTTGAAATACAAGGAGTTCCACCCGTAGGCTTGCCCATAATCCGCCCGAAGGCTATCCAGTAATCCACAGGGATCACTATTCCAAGTTTCCGCCCGTAGAATAGTATGCGGGCCTCGAGATCCAATCCCGAAACACGTTAGCCTCTTATGCAGGACCCGCAAGGCGAGGGATTTACGGCCAGAGCCCCCCCTGGCAGCCAAGCATCCTCCTGCTCCAAGTAGAGCTCAACGGAGAGACCTCTCGCGGTGGGTTCGGTCCACGTTCCCGGCACGGTCAACAACCCCCTTGGTTAGGGTCAGGCAGACAGTCGGGGGTAACTAAAACTGCCTCTCCCTTCACGTCTTCAACCTGAAGTATAGATATTCATTTAATTTGTAATTCATAAATCAAACACTGCTCTAAAATCTCTAGCAAGCACAAACATTTCCATTAACCGATCTTGTTGTTGGTAAATTGCTAAGGGATGATTCTTTTCTTTCGAATGCATCAACACTCGTTCCAGGGTGTCTTACAACTTGGCAAGATCCTTTATATTCTGGGTTACGGCGTACCCTATTAACCCAACTTGGTCAACCCTAAAGTTCATTGGATACTTTAGTTTCCGGTTTTAACCTTCCTTACTTAGAAGGATATCAAAGAATACATCCTTTTTTTCTTTTGCAAGATAACTTGCGTAAGGATCTGCCATCCTTGTTGAGGGTATTTAATATGTCTTCTTGTGAATCAATCGCAAGACCATATGACTTCGTACTTGCTGCGCAAGTCCTGCATCGTAATATGCGATGAAACAATCTGTTTTAGTTTCTTAAGTTGATGTTTGTCAGACCTACGGTCTCTTTTTAAGAACCTCAGGGACAAACCCTAGTTCTTTTACATTTATGATTTATTGACCCTACAATCAGGGAAGGTAGGCAAGTATTTAAGGTATAAACGTTTCTTGGATTTTTAAATCATTCCCAGTGCATATTTCGCAGCTTAGGTATTTCTAAGTTTATATTAATTCGGTTAACTCTTAGAAGGTAATATCGAGATCACCTCGGCACGATTTGTTATCTATTGTGACGATTGATTTTTCAGTCCTAAAATTTGTTACTTCGAGGTTAGGTAAATTCAATTAATCTTCATTTTTTCCTTGTGAACAAAACTCATGCCAAATAAACAATCTTTTCCTTGCTAAGATATGCAGTTAGCAATGATAACTTCCTAGAGTTTAAGCAACGTAAGAAACCTTTCATTAATTTCCCCTTCTATGATGATTCGTTGTAAAAAGAATAGGGGTTGATGCAGTTTTTATACCTTCACGATTTAGACGAAATATATTACTATAGTGGGTAAATAATCTTGCTCATAATTAGTTTCAATGCATAATGCTATTTGAAGGAAAACTATATTTTATACATTATCCATTATGCATGTTCAATTAAACTAAATTCCTTCATCGTAAATAACTAGGACAAAATATAACTTATCCTAACAATTCATCTTGCATGATTGAATTAAAACCGATATAAAAACCAAGAAGGAAAGACCTGGTTTTGGGGTGAGATATCCACATGGATACCAGGAGATGACCCTCAGGCAGCTACTCCTTGGACTTTCTTAGGCGGCATTGCAGTTGTAATCCTTCGAACGTGAAGGCAGCTTTACACTCCTTTTCGAAATTCCACCGCCGCTTCAATACTCTTCTTCTTTCTTTCGAAGCAAGGAGTCGTTACGGGATTAACCACAAGGAAGGGGTAACAAGACCTTTAAGGTCTTAACTTCTTTGGAGAGGGAAAGGTTTATAAAGCCTAAAAGAAAAGGCGTGGAACTTGTGAGGGAAATGTGCTTAAATCTCGGGTGGGGGTATAAATCCACTTGGAGAAGGCTTGTGGAAGCCCACAAGGAAGGATTAAGAGGCTTGCAATTTGAAAGGGCTTATAGGACCCTAAGGCATTTCATGGGGAAAGACCACGGGGAAGATTTTTAAAACATGGGGAGGGTGGAAAAATAGGTTATAAAACCCTTCAAGAGGAAGGCTTATTAAAACTACGGAGGGGCTTAATGGTTTTTGAGGCCAAGGGGAGAGGGGGCTATGGTGGCTTAAACACGGGTTGGGGTTAAGTGGCTCTACCGAAAGGGGTTCAGGGTTAAAAAAACCCCCGAGGGGGGGGGTGGGTGTGGTTCCAAGGGAAAGAGGGCTTAGGGCCTCTTAGAAGCTTTAGAGCTTCAAAACCAGGGTGTGAGGGGGGGGGGGAAGAAAGAAATAATGGGGACACGTGGGGAAATAAAAAAGGGCTTGTGGGGTATGTTAAAAAGGAGTATGAGGGGGGTGAAAGGGTAAAAGGGATATGAGGGGCATGAAAGGGTAAAAGGGATATAAGGGGGGTGAAAGGGGGCTTAATTAGCCCCCCCCTTAGGAGCTTCCATACCCCACGTGGCAGGAGGGGGGGTAACCAGCCATCTGACGGCGGCAAAAAATGGAGATGGCGACGACGGGGGGGGGGGAATAGTCTGCAAGCGGCGGCCGCTTGGCTTTATCCTTCTCTCTCTCCCTCGGCATTAAGCATGGTGTTATGGCATCAAGCAGCAGCAGCACTAATCTTTGTCCTCAGTCTTATCTCCTCTCCTTCATACCCCAATAGCAGGGCCCCCCTTCTGGTTAAATAGGGGAGGGGAGGGAATCCTCCCTCTCAAGCGTGTCACTATGCATGCTTGTGGAGCCAAGCAAGCTCTAGCGAGGAGCTTGCTGGCTCCTCTATCCTCTTCCACCCTACCAGCATGATGCGCCACCGCACGAGAGGGAGAAAAAAAATCAAAATAAATATTTGGTATATATTTGATATATTACATTCTCTCCCCCTTAGAGGAATCGGGATGTCCTCATCTCGAGATAAACTAGGGATATTAATGGTTGAGAGTGTCTTATTCTATCCAAGTGGCATCCTCTTCGGGATAATCTTTCCATTGGACGTGGCATTCTCTCAAGGTTCTGGATCTTAACTGTCTCTCCCTAACATCTAAGATCCTATCTGGCCTTAGTTCAAGGACTCCTTAACTAGGCATTACAATTTGTTGGTCATCAAGTACATGGTTAGGGTTGGATACATATTTTCTCAATACGCTGATATGGAATACATTGTGAACCTTTAGGTTCTCAGGGAGTTGCAATCTATAAGCATTGGGTCCTAGGCATTTGAGGATTTTGTACGGCCCACAATACCTTGGGGACTTAGCTTCTTGCAATCTCCTAGGGATAAAGAACTCTTTTTAGGGCGTACGCGAATGAAGACCATGTCTCCTTCTTCGAAGACTCTTTCTTGACGCTTCAAATCCACGTATGCCTTTTGTCTATCCTTGGCCGCTTGTATGTCTTGTCTTATTGAATTTATTTGATCATTCATGTCTTCCAACATCTGTCTTGAAGCTTCAACCCTTAAGGTTGGATCTGAGAAGTTTAGGGGACTTCTGCAATCATGACCAGATAATGCTTGAAAAGGGGTCATCTGAATGCTCTGCTGGTAAGAAGCATTGTAGGAAAATTCAACCAAAGGCAAGTATTGAATCCACCTCTTTGGTTCTTGAGAGCAGTATGCCCTAAGCATATTCTCGATAACTTGATTTAATCGCTCTGTTTGGCCATCCATTTGGGGATGGTAGGCGGTGCTAAAACAGAGTTGAGCCCCAATAGCTTCAAAGATAGCTCTCCAAAAGTGTAATGTGAAGAGAGAATCACAGTCACTAATGATTCTTCTGGGTAAACCATGTAGCTTGAATATCTCCTTGATAAACAATCTCGCAATGTCGGAGGCTTTATAGTTTGTCTTTACTGGAATAAGGTGTGCAACCTTGGTAAGCATGTCAACCACAACCATGATGGAGTTGTATCCTCCCTGGACTTTGGGTAAGCCTACAACAAAATCCATACTGATGAATTCCCATTTCATTTGGGGGATGTCAAGCGGTTGCAGTTTCCTTGGCATCATGACATGTTCGGCTTTGATACGTTGGCAAGACAAACACTCAGTGACATATTTGAGAACGTCACCTTTGAGCCTCTCCCAATGGTAGCTCTTCCTAACTGCATTAAGAGTCTTAGCATAGCCAGGATGTCCTACGAAAGGGGAATCATGAGCTTCCCACATTATCTTCTGCTTAAGTGACTGGCTTGCTGGTATACACAACCTTGTTCTGTAGTAGACAAGTCCATTATCAATGGAAAACTCCTGATACTTAGCTTGCAACTTTTGATTCTGCTCCTTGGTAGAGATTTCATTTAGCATTGTTTGGTAGGCCAAATCGTGGCATGCTTCCTCTCTAGCTAACTCAAGTATAGGGTTGTTTGGCATAGATACTTTTGTAGCTAGAGATCTGGCCGTTGATGGATTCTGCAAGATTAGGGAATTTAGGAATGCCTTGCGACTAAGTGCATCGGCAACTACATTCTCTTTCCCTGGACGGTACTTGATTTCAAAGTCATATTCCTCCAACACTTCAATCCATCGACGTTTCCTCATGTTGAGCTCGTTTTGGGTAAAGATCCATTTGAGACTCTTATGGTCAGTTACTAGAGTAAACTTATTACCCAACAGGTAGTGTCTCCAAAGCTTTAGAGCATGGATGACAGCTAGCAATTCCAGATCATTCGTAGCATAATTCCTTTCATGACTCTTAAATTTCCTTGATGAGTACGCTACTAGATGACCTTCCTGCATAAGTACACACCCCAAGGCAAGAATGCTAGCATCGGTTACTACCTCGAACTCCTTATTGAAGTCTGGAAGTTTTAGAATAGGTGTTGATACCAAACTTTGCTTCAATCTTTCGAAGCTATTTTGTTCAGGAGTTGACCATGTAATGGAAGTCTGCTTCTTTAGTAAATCCATCAGAGGTGTTGTAATCAAAGCATAGTATTTGATGAAGACCCTATGTCATCCTGTCAATCCAAGAAAGCTACGTATCTCTTTGACGGATACTGGTATTGGCCACTCACGCACATCTCTGACCTTGGTTGGGTCTATTGATATTCCGTCTAATGATACTATAAATCCTAGATATTCAATTTGACGCTTGAAGAATGCACACTTCTTCATTTTTACATACAGCTTATGTGACCTCATTGTCTCAAGGACAATCCGAAGTTGAGGTTCATGATCCTCTTCCTGTTTAGAATAGACTAAAGTGTCATCAAAGAAGACAAGCACGAAATCATCAAGATATGGCCTAAAGATATCTTGTATTAATCTATTGAAGATGGCAAGTGCATTCATAAGCCCAAATGACATAACCAGAAACTCAAAGTGCCCATATCTTGTATTGAAGGCCGTCTTTGGGATATCTTCTTCCTTGATCCTTATCTGATAGTAACCTGACCTGAGATCAATCTTGGAGAAGATCTTCGCACCCTAAAGACGATCAAGAAGCTCATCTATTCTAGGAATAGGATACTTGTTCTTAACTGTTGATTGATTCAACCCTCGGTAATCAATACATAGTCGAAGTGTTCCATCCTTCTTTTTTTGGAATAGTACTGGAGCTCCCCACAGTGAATTGCTAGGCCGGATGTAGCCCTGATCTAATAGTTGCTTGAGTTGAAGGGAATTCTCGAGGGGATGTAGTCCAAAGGTGACGACGTGTTTAGAGTTTGTCGTATCTAGATTTTATATGCAACAACTAATTAACTGTTTCAATGTACAATACAAAATATACAGTGTGGTGTGGATGGCATTTCTGTGTGGAGAGTATTGACAAAATGCGCTCCACAACAGATTGTGCTATCATGGCAAAGTTCGAGCAAGAGAGCCAATGACGAGCAATGGATCCAAACATTGTTATAGATGAGATGGAGTATTTTGAAAGCTTGCAAAGTATTATCAGAGTGGATAACCGTATTTTCTCCATGATCGTGTTTGATGTGCAGTGGTTCAAATTTGCACTTGAAGGAGTTGGGACAATAGTTCAACGACGTCCATTTGGATTTCTCGAAATAGATTTCAGAAAAGGTTAGATGGATTTGCATGATACATTTGTATTGCCGGCCCATTGTGAATAGGTGCATGACACTACAACAAAAAGGCTCCATAGACGCGCTTGTAGACGCAATATTTGAACTGTGATAAAAATTGTCGGGTGCGTTTATTACCACGTCTACTGCTGCATCTATAATTTCGCGTCTAAAAGCGTGCTTATAGTCACAGTTACACACCCATATAGACGCGCGTATTGACGCGCTATGTAAATATATCATCATATTTATGAAAAAGTGGATATATTCATATTGTGCGTCTATACACGCGTGTATCTACGCGTCTAAAAAAGTGTTTACTCTGTAAGTTTTTGATGAGAATAGACGTGCATTTATCCTGCAATTTACACACGCTGATAGATGCATAAAACAGAGGTATGAAAAAAAACCAGAGCACATGTGGCTTTGTACATGCTCTGTGGTTTTTTTCCCCCCATCAACATCAAATTGTATGCTTAGGGAAAAAAGAGAAATATTATTTCGAAGATTTTTGTACTGAAAATAAAACAACGTATGTAGAACACGAACTTTCATATATATATATATAGATGAAACATTTTTACATGATGAGTTCTAGTACTTGTGACCTCAAGCATGGTCATGGTCGCAAGCACTAGCTGAAAGTAATATATATCAAAAATGAAAATTACAAGCCAAGGGGAGGCATGCATGCATGGGACTCCTCTACATGTCCTCAGAAGAGGCATCATCATCGCTACCACCACCGTTGCCTGTGCCGCTGCCATTGCCACCACTGCTACTGCTAGTCCCCCCTTCGCTATCCTCAACTGCATCAGGGTTCGCTTACACAAAGGATTAAGGTATATAAATACCATTACAAACAATAAATTAGAGTTACCTATACTTTTCATGTAAAAAATAAAACATACCTCTTCTGGTGGTGGAATCCTCATGGCACGATTATATTGCTCCTCCATGATGAGACCCTCCTCGTAGAAATGTTGCCAAGTGGACGCTCCATTATGACCTCCATGGTAGCCTACCTCTCTAAGAGTAGGCGTCCTACCAACGATGTGATACTACAAAACAATTTGAACATACAACGTATTAGAACACACTACATAATGAAGTGAAACAAATTACAAAGTTTAATTTAAAAAAAGAAATCAAATAATACTTACAAACTCAGCCTCCCATGACTCCCTGCCACCGGATCCATAATGCAACGATCCCATGGTTTCCATCTGGATACATCGCGTCTCTGCATGCTGGCGACTTGTCATTTTCCGTGCTGCTCTCTTCTTGGCCTCTTTCCACTCCGTGCGGTTGCAATTGGGTGGTTGGCCATATCCAAGGCGTCCCTACTCTTGTCTCCGCAGTGACTCCTTGGCGCACGTCATAAGGTGAGACCTCTTGTTATGAAGCGCGTCTCTCACCTTTGACCGTCCCCAATCATCTCAGAATCGTGAATTCTCGGGATTAAGGTACCTTCTATGTACTACCCGCAGCATCTCTTACCACAAACCAGTTTTTTGGTGCTTGAAGAAAATCATGCAATCTTTGTATGTGGCATGCATGAAACTCCTCAAGTAGGCCATCACTTCCCTCCCCTCAAAATCATGCAAGATACCACCAACATCAGTGATACAGCAGCACATTTGTGGAGCCTCACCTATCTCATTTCTCAATGAGGGTAATCGACAGCCACCTTCTAGGCAACCCCCACAAAGCCCTCAACCTCCTCGTCCTCCCACACGACTCTCCCTCCTCCCTGGACGGGCACTACCCTCTACCTCACTCAATGCACATGCTTCTGCAAATGCATGTGCTTTGGCCGATCCATGCACTTCAGCTGATCCCTGTGTATCAGCTGATCTGTGTGTATGCATAGTGCGAGTACCTATTAGTAGAGTTGTGCCAAGGTTTGGTGTTTGTGCGGCAGTGCTAGGCAAAGATGTGATAGGTGTCCCAGACATCACACTGAAAACGTCCTCTACAATGGGAGGGCGACCAAGATAATTGGTCATATCCCCCATGAATTGCTCCTTGTTTGAAAAACCTCCAAAAAACTACTAACACCTCTAGAAAACTCCGCTAAGGTGTTGTTCATGCGTTCCAACTCAGGATCAGTGCTAGAAGATCCAGGATTCCACATCTACACAAGAAAAATCATATTACCCTGTGCAGATAAAACATATTACATGCTGCGTCTATATCTGCGTCTATGTGTGCGTCTGTCAGCGCGTCTATTTCCGCGTATATATCTACGTCTACAATGTCATCTGGACCCGTTGACAAACGCGCACAGTCAGACCATTGTTTTCAAACTTGGTTAAAAAATGCACAAAAAAACCTCCATAGGTGACAGTCTATAGCATGTAAAGAGAGAGAGAGAGAGACAAATAGACAGAGAAAGCAAACAATATTGAGAGAGAGAAAAAGAACTCACCTTCTTTGCTTGTTCCGACGGGTGGTGGCTAGGTTGCAAGCTCCTTATCCTCCTTCTCCCTTCCCTTGGTAAGTTGCTTGAATCTTCTTCTCTTCCTTACTGTTAGGCTCTTGTTCTTTACTCTTTGGCTCTTATTTCCTCCTGTCCTCTTTTTACTCTTATTTCCTTCTCTCATTGTCTTCATGAAGTGATAGATAGATATGAGTAGTGATGTCCAGCTCGAACTGCACAAAACACACAAAAAACGCAGGAAAGCACATGTTTGAAAAGAAAGCCACAACTTTTTTTAAATTTTTTTTATATTTGCGTAGCGCACCTATAAGCACATGTAATTGCGCATGTATATGCGCAGATAATACATATTACACGCGCTGATAGATGCACAGGAACAACTAAACTGATTAGATGCTAGCTTTTGGTTGTTTTTGGATCAACATGACATGACTTTCCTAGTCTTTCAATATCAAAATGTTTGCCTCCATGTTGTAAGTATCAATGCATACATTTAGGGAATATGACATATATAGATTGTATGTGCATAGTGGTCCAATAAATTATCAAGCCTCTTTTTTATTTGCAGGCATTATATATTGTAGTTAAACTTTAACAGTTTATATTGTGCAAAAAGGTGTCATTGATTTAAGCTAAGATCTTGATCTACATTGCTATTCATACGATTTCATTTATGTTGGGTTGGCCAATCTGCTTGATTAATGCAAGATATGCTTGATATGATGTTTTTGATTGAGAATACTGGTGAAATATATAGAAAATCTTGAGATAAGAGATGGTACACTAGCACAACAATTGACCTATGTGGTGGCATATATAACAAAGCTTGAGGATAAGAGATAACACATTGGCAAGTCAATTGGCACATATGTGGTGACTTACTAGACCATCCCACTTGCAATTTCATACAAGTATCAATAGGTGGATAAAGCACAAATGGTTTTTAGCTAGAGAGAGATAATGCAATGAAGGTGTATATGAAAGAGATAGAGAAAGGCATATTATCCATCAATCAATCAAAGATATGCACATGAAGTGACTTGATTTAGTAATTAGAGTATCGTCACTTTTAGGATGCTCCATTGACTTCTGCAAGTTCCCATAATCTTGAAGTAAATAGCCAACCACACTGTCCATGGAAGGAAAACTGGACCTCATCAAAGTGACCAAGTTAATTTACTTATACATTTTATAGATAAGAGATTTGTAGTTGACTTATTGGTATTGCAAAGTATCCTTACAGTGATCTATTTTAGTCACCAACAAGTGGACACAGTAGCTAAAGATGATGAAAAGAGGACATGTGCACATTGGCTACATGTGGTCCATCTTATCTAAAATTATATGTGAGCTATAAGTGTACCTTGACATGATTGGAATAGCTTGCACATGCACAAGCCAACTGATTTACATCAATCTACTCATGCTATGAATTGGCATGCATGACTTGCTTTTGCTTTGATTGTATTGATTGTGATATATATTCCTCGAGAATAATGAGAATCAAGGGACTACCCTAAAAAGTGAGGGTACTCCCTTGAATCACCGATTAAGCTTTGATCTATAAGTTTATGCATGGCTAGGTTAAGTGCACAACAAATGAGACATGTGAGTGTATTGATCAGTTCTCTCTCTCTCTCTCTCTCTATATATATATATATATATATATATATATATATATATATATATATATATATATACATTGCACATGCACAAGTAAACCTTTGATCTATAAGTTTTAGGCATGGCTAGGTTATGTGCACAATAGATGTAACATATACATGTATCAATCACTTCTCTGATAATTATGTCGTATATACATCCAATCATCATGCCCTATCCAATCACATTTGTATAGGGCATGATTGGATGTATATAGGGCATGAAATCACATATATATAATTATCTTTGAATGATTGGATGTATATTTGTAATACTCAAAAAGAAGTAAAGTTGGTAATGTATATCATGTTGTATACACATGTATATCATGTCCTTATGATCCTATATATGTATACCATGTCCTTATGATCCAGGTTTAATTATATCATATATACATCCAATCATGCCCCATCCAATCACATTTGTATAGGGCATGATTGGATGTATATAGGCCATGAAATCACACATATATAATTAGCTTTGAATGATTGGATGTATATTTGTAATACTCAGAAAGAAGAAAAGTTGGTAATGTATTCAAACAAATACTAGTTGTTAAGAGGTTTGGTCATATTTAGGGACTTTATGAGAAATGAAAAATATGTGTGTTTATTTTCGCATCTATAGGCGCGTTTATAAACATGGATATATAGATGTGTTCTGTATACTAGCGTAAATAGGCGCGCTGATACATGCGCTTATAAACGCGCCCGCTTTTTTACGTGTACAATGCGCATCTATAGGGCCTTTCTCTTGTAGTGTGAAATCATGTTTTTTTAAATTATATTATAACATGGTACATGTCACAAAAGTTAAATCTCTCTTTTACATGATTTTTAACATGTAATTTTCGTTGTTTTGAACGTCAGTATGTGACCTGTATCTTGTAGTGATTGGGTATTCCTCCTAACTAGCAATTACATAATTTTTTTCATATTAGTTGAAACCATTCAAGAAAACACCTCCATTTACACTTGTTTGTTGATGATACACCTTTACTAGAGACTAACATTGAAATTTTAGTTCGTGACATAAATCCTTGACCATGAATACACAACTACTAGACGAAGTTATCAATAACATAGATATTTAGTCAAATATGAAACTCATTCTGTAGAAAAATCACAATAGATATAGAAATTAGCACTAACTTTTTGCAGTATGACAATCTAATTAGTTTCTTCTACTCACAATCACATTAAATATCCCACGGGTATATATTAGTCATAGTGGGTAGTGTTTTGTGTAAAATCCATGGAAATTTCTAGTGCAAATTTTTACAATAGGTAGTACTAATTTCAAGAAAACATTGCAATTAGAACCATATTTATATATGAATACATACTCGATAAGACTTGTGCCACCCACAATACTTCAAACCAATTGGTTGATTGGTTTTAATGAAATCCAAATGTGGATTCTGGATGAGATTGGTCACTATGTAAATCTTTGATCTTCTACTCTTTACCTTTTGTTGCTCTGCTTGTAACATTCTTGATGGGGATCTTGAAAGATGAATGTGTCCATTCTCAACCAGTTGTGGCTAGTATGCTTCTATGGCATTTGCCTCTTGTAGGTTTTCATGAGCAATCATCGAGTCCCTTGACCCCATGATGTACAATTCAAATCAACTTCATCTCCTCTTTTTATGTTCCTCTTTTCCTCTTTATCATGTCTGATTTTCTTTATAACTGTAACGTGTCCACTAGAATCATCCAGGACACGTCTTAGTAGTCCATTGGAAAGGATGTCTAGAAAACTCCACCCGGCATCCCCATGGAATGTTACGGGCTTTACAATCTAGGTCTTTCCGCGTCTGCCACGTAGCGGAAGTATCCTGGCCGTTCCCACTTAGAATCGACCGAAATTAGGGTTATCCTGATTGGTTATTACCTAACAGCAACAACTAGCGTCGGACCCAAGCAAACTACTTTACACAGAAACGCCAGGTCCGAAGTGGATTCACGCTGCACTTGGTTCAAGGAGAATGGGAAACGAGAGGGATGCAAAGCTCAACCTCTCTGCCATAAGGCATAGTTCCATTCCGTTCCCCTAAAACAGCATAAATCGGTTAAGACATAACTCTAGGTCCATGCTTTGGTTGTTCGTGTCTTCTGACGATCATCACGCTGTTCTTCAAGTTTTGAGAAAAGTTTCCGCGGCTGACCGGGACCACCCAACTGTAGGACAGACCCATGGCCCATCCTTCGCACTTTTCTCGGTTTGTTTTAGTTATGTAATTATCTAACACATTAATTTGACATGTAACAATCAGCTTCTTTAATTAATCCGTTAAGCACTGGTTCCTTTACGTAATCTTATCACGTGACATAGAAAAACAATATCAAACAAGTTCTTTATTAACATATCATCATTTTTATCTTTGAAATACAAGGAGTTTCCGCCCGTAGGCTTGTCCATAATCCGCCCGAAGGCTTCCAGTAATCCACAGGGATCACTATTCCAAGCTTCCACCCGTAAACTAGTATGCGGGCCTCGAGATCCAATCCTGAGTCACGTTAGTCTCTTGTGCAGGACCCGAAGGCGAGGGATTTACGGCCAGAGCCCCCCTGGCACCCAAGCATCCTCCTGCTCCAAGTACAGCTCAACAGAGAGACCTCTCGCGGCGGGTTCGGTCCACGTTCTCGACGCCGTCAACAACCCCCTTGGTTAGGGTCAGGCAGGCAGTCGGGGGTAACTGAAACTGCCTCTCTCTTCAAGCCTTCATCTTGAAGTATAGGTATTCATTTAATTTGTAATTCATAAATCAAAGAGTGCTCTAAAATCTCTAGCAAGTACAAACATTTCCATTAATCGACCGTGTTGTTTGGCAAATTGCTAAGGAATTATTCTTTCCTTTTGAGTGTATCAGCACTCGTTCCAAGATGTCTTGCAACTTGGCGAGATCCTTTATATTCCGGCTTAGTGCGTACCTTATTAACCCAACTTAGTCAACCCTAAAGTTCATCAGATACTTTAGTTTCTGGTTTATAACTTTTCTTATTTAGAAGGATATCCAAGAATACGTCCTTTTGCAAGATAACTTGCGTAAGGATCTGCCATCCTTGTTGAGGGTGTTTACCCTTTCTCCTTGTGAATAAATCACAAGACTAAATGACTTCGTACTTACTGCGCAAGTCCTGCGATGAAATAATCCGTTTTAGATTCTTTAAGCTGACGTATGTCGGACCTAGGGTCTCTTTTTAAGAACCTTAGGGACAACTCTAGTTCATTTACCTTTACGAAATTAATAGACCCCCCTTAGGAAGCTTCCACTTCCTTTATCACGTGGCAGGAGGGGGGAAAAACAATCTGGCGGGGGGGGGGGGGGGGGGGGAAATGGGAAATCTAACGGTGGCACTGTGGAGAGGGAAGCTGGAGGGGATACGCGGCAACGGCGGCTGGTGGCGGCTCCAATCGAGTAAGGCGGCATGTATCTTCTTCTCCTCCTTTCTCATTAACCGTGCGGCCCTCCCTCTTTAAATAGGGGAGGGGAGGGAATCCTCCCTCCTTGCCTGTCAGCATGCATGGCCAAGGGCCTGAGCAAGCTCTAGCGACGAGGAGCTTGCTGGTCCCCCCCCCTATCCCCTATCGGATTATGGCGTCACAGCTCAGCTCATGCGCCTCCATGAAAGGTGAAAAATAATTTTTTTCTTTTACTTATTCAGTATATTAAATTCTCTCCCCCTTAGAAGAATCGAGATGTCCTCATCTCGAGATAAACTGGAGATATTGATGGTTGAGAGTGCCTTCATCTACCCAGGTGGCATCCTCTTCGGAATAATCTTTCCATTGGACGAGGTATTCTCTCAAGGTTCTAGATCTTAACTGTCTCTCCCTAACATCTAAGATCCTATCCAGCCTTAGTTCAAGGACTCCTTGACTAGGCATTACAATTTGTTGGTCGTCAAGTACATGGTTAGGGTTGGGTACATATTTTTTCAATTGGCTGATATGGAATACATTGTGAACCTTTAGATTCTCAGGGAGTTGCAATTTATAAGCATTGGGTCTTAAGGCATTTGAGGATTTTGTACGGCCCACAATACCTTGGACTTAGCTTCTTGCAATCTCCTAGGGATAGAGAACTCTTTTTAGGGCGTACGCAAATGAAGACCATGTCTCCTTCTTCGAAGACTCTTTCTTTACGCTTCAAATCTGTGTATGCCTTTTGTCTATCCTTGGCCGCTTGTATGTCTTGTCTTATTGACTTTATTTGATCATCCATGTCTTCCAACATCTGTCTTGACGCTTCAACCCTTAGGGTTGGATCAGAAAAGTTTAGAGAACTTCGACAATCATGACCATATAATGCTTGGAAAGGGGTCATCTGAATGCTTTGCTGGTAAGAAGCATTGTAGGCAAATTCTACCAAAGGCAAGTATTGAATCCACTTCTTGGGTTCTCGAGAACAGTATGCCCTAAGCATATCCTCGATGACTTGATTTACTCGCTCTGTTTGGCCATCCGTTTGGGGATGATAGGCGGTGCTAAAACAAAGTTGAGTCCCAATAGCTTCAAAGATAGCTCTCCAGAAGTGTGATGTGAAGAGAGAATCTTGATCACTAATAATTCTTCTGGGTAAACCATGTAGCTTGAATATCTCTTTGATAAACAATCTTGCAATGTCAGAGGCTTTATAGTTTGTCTTTACTGGAATCAAGTGTGCGACCTTGGTAAGCATGTCAACCACAACCATAATGGAATTGAATCCTCCTTGGACTTGGGGTAAGCCTACAAAAAAATCCATACTGATGAATTCCCATTTCATTTGGGGGATGTCAAGCGGTTGCAGTTTCCCTGGCATCATGACATGTTCGGCTTTGATACGTTGGCAAGACAAACACTCAGTGACATATTTGAG
Source organism: Lygodium microphyllum (assembly GCF_053477565.2). NCBI lineage: Eukaryota > Viridiplantae > Streptophyta > Polypodiopsida > Schizaeales > Lygodiaceae > Lygodium > Lygodium microphyllum. Next base: position 8,051,219 of record NC_141154.1, read on the forward strand.
AACGTCACCTTTCAGCCTCTCCCAATGATAGGTCTTCCCAACTGCATTAAGAGTCTTAGCATAGCCAGGATGTCCTGCGAAAGGGGAATCATGAGCTTCCCATATTATCTTGTGCTTAAGTGACTGGCTTGCTGATATACATAGCCTTGTTCTGTAGTAGACAAGCCCATTATCAATGGAAAATTCTTGATATTTATCTTGTAACTTTTGATTCTGCTCCTTGGTAGAAATCTCATTTAGCATTGCTTGGTAGGCCAAATCACGGCATACTTCCTCTCTAGCTAATTCAAGTATAGGGTTGTTTGGCATAGATACTTTTGTAGCCAGAGATTTGGCCGTTGATGGATTCTGTAAGATTAGGGAATTTAGGAATGCCTTGCGACTGAGTGCATCGGCAACTACATTCTCTTTCCCTGGTCAGTACTTGATTTCAAAATCATATTCCTCCAACACTTCAATCCACCGACGTTGCCTCATGTTGAGCTCGTTCTGGGTAAAAATCCATTTGAGACTCTTATGATCGGTTACTAAAGTAAACCTGTTACCCAAGAGGTAGTATCTCCAAAGCTTTAGAGCATGGATGACAGCTAGTAATTCCAGATTATGCGTGGCATAATTCTTTTCATGACTCTTCAATTTCCTTGAAGAGTATGCTACTGGATGACCTTCTTGCATAAGTACACACCCCAAGGCAAGAATGCTAGCATCAGTTACTACCTCGAACTCCTTATTGAGGTCAAGAAGTTTTAGAATAGGTGCTGATACCAAACTTTGCTTCAATCAGTCAAAGCTATTTTGTTTGGAAGTTGAGCATGTAATGGAAGTCTGCTTCTTTAGTAAGTCTGTAAGAGGTGCTGCAATCAAAGCATAGTTTTTTATGAAGACCCTATACCATCCTGTCAATCCAAGAAAGCTACGTATCTCTTTGACGGATACTGGTATTGGCCGTTCAAGCACATCTCTGACCTTGGCTGGGTCTACTGATATTCCTTCTGATGATACTATGAATCCCAGATATTCAATCTGGCGCTTGAAGAATGCACACTTCTTCATTTTTGCATACAGCTTATGTGACCTCATTGTCTCAAGGACAATCCGAAGTTGAGATTCATGATCTTCTTCCTGTTTAGAATTGACTAAAGTGTCATCGAAGAAGAGAAGCACGAAATCATCAAGATATGGTCTAAAGATATCCTGTATTAATCTATTGAAGGTGGCAGGTGCATTTGTAAGCCTGAATGACATAACCAGGAACTCAAAGTGCCCATATCTTGTATTGAAGGCCATCTTTGGGATATCTTCTTCCTTGATCCTTATCTGATAGTAACCTAACCTGAGATCAATCTTGGAAAAGTTCTTTGCACCCTAAAGACGATTAAAAAGCTCATCTATTCTAGGAATGGCATACTTGTCGTTGACTATTGATTGGTTCAACCCTCGGTAATCAATACATAGTCGAAGTGTCCCATCTTTTTTTTTTCGAATAGTACTGGAGCTCCCCACGGTGAATTGCTAGGCCGGATGTAGCCCTGATCTAACAGTTGCTTAAGTTGTTCCTTCAACTCTATTGCTTCTGGTATGGACATTCTATAAGGTCTCTTTTCAATTGGCGCAGCTCCAGGTACTAACCTAATCTCATGATCTACTTCTCTTTGAGGCGGAAGTTCAGTCAATTCTTCAGGGAATACGTCAGCGTATTCCTTTAGCCAAGAAGGTCCTTCATGAGATTGTTGCTTTTTACCTAACTTGTTGAGTTTGATCAGGTAAACGGGTAATCCTTTTATGAGTCCTTTTATGATCCAAGATACTTTGGCCAATTGGATTCTTAGCACTCCTGCCTCACCTTGAGTTGTGACAAATTCCCTTTCAGAGTTTCGAAAAGAAACTTGACCCTTTCCACAGTGAATGTGGGTGTCGTTGGGCTTAAGCCAATCCATTTCGAGTAGACACTCATGGATTCCTAAATTCATGACTCTGAATTTGACTGAAGTATTCTTTCTTCCCAAAAAGAATTCCACCTTAGCTGTTTGCCTGGTAGAAGTTACCTCACAATCATTTGTCAATTCCACAAGCATGGTAGGTGTTTCTACTGTGGCTATTCCTAATCTTTTTGCACATGCTGGTGAGATTAAGGAATGTGTACTGCCACAATCAATCAAGGTTTTGAAACCTTTACCTTGATAGTCCGACGGTGTCTGGATCACCGAGAACTGGCGATTCAGCCCTTTCTTGTGTAAAGCGGCATGGACTGTTGCTCTTTCGAATTCTGCTTCCATAGTCGGATCTTCCTCTTCTTCTTCTTCGCATCTTTGCCTATTGGCAATGCAGGCGGTTCTTCCTCTTCCACGGGTGGCGGCTCCTTGACCGTGGCCTACTCCTTGGAAAGGCATTTGGCGATGTCCTCCGCTAAGGTTGGGACATTGCCTCTTGAAGTGACCGGGTTCGTTGCAGTGGAAACAATGGAGGTTTCGGCCATTACTTTGAGTAGGAACAAAGTTGTTGACGTTATTTGTCCTTGCTTTCTTTCTTTGTCCCTGATTATGACCTTGAACTCTCTTCATTTGAGGTCTGAATGCACCTCTATTCGGGTCATTATAAGACCAAGTTTTGTTACCCCTTGGTCTAGCTTGCACCTTCTGAATTATAGGCGCTGCTCGAATGAGTGCATCCTGAAGATCTGATGGACGCATAGATTCGAGACGGGTATTTACTGGTGGATTTAAGCCCGTACAAAATTTGGACACCTGTTGCGTCATGTCCATCTGTGGCGCATACTTTAAAAGTGAGACGAATTTAGCGTAGTATGCGTCAAGAGTGAGTCCTAGTTGTTTTAGCTCGTAGAACTCGTTCATTTTTTGCGTGCGATATGCAGGTGGTAAGTATCTTCCCTGCACGGCTTTCTTCAGCTTCTCCCAGGTAACGGATCCCTCTGAAATCCCTTGATCCCTGCACCATTGCTTCCACCAAAGTGTGGCTTCGCCGATGAGTTTTAACTTGCCGAGCATACCCTGATTGGTGGGTGCAGTACCGACTGGTTCAAAGTAAACCTCCATGGATTCAATCCAAATTTCAGCATCAGCCTGAACAAGCCTGCCTCTCCCGTCAAACTCGGGTGGCTTTATCTGCTTGAGGAAGAACTTTTTCTCCTGGATCACAGCAGTACTTGATGTAGGAGGCGAATTTGGAACATGTACCTGGGGTTGTGCCTGAATAAAGGTTTTCTTAACGTTATTATATGATAATCGATGTTAGCTTATCTTTCATTTTTAGTTCAGCTATCTCGTAAACAATGTAGCTACTTAACTTTTTAACAACTCTTATGCACAGCTAAACATTGATAAAAAGAAGTCTTTATTTGTATTTACATGGGCATAGCCCTTTCGAATACAACATTCCGTGTGATGATAAGTCAATTGTTACATTTAGTTTGGGGAGAACAACGTTGTATTGCATTTATCTACAGCAACTGTGTAATAGTAGGTTTTTGGGTCATGGATCTTCAGGAATCGATAAGTCATCGGAAGTTCAGGATATCCTTTCCATTGGAATCCATACTTCTCATGGTGGCCCAACACTTTAATCCTGTCGGCGGGGATTACATGGGTTACTTCCTCATATACATATGAGTTCATTTCAACCCTCCGACCTCGGATATGTAAAGTAGAATTTACGTGAGCTTCCACAAAAACGAACAGCTTCAGGACTTTCAAGTCTTCCAACCACTTGATCCTTTTTAAGTTGGTCTGTAGATAAGCAAACCGGTGGGCGGCTATATAGTAGATTCTTGAAGCACCTGTCCATCTTTGTTCCATGTACAAAGGTGATGGATTATAGATCTGCTCCAAGATGTTCATCATCCCAATTCTTTGTCTATAAAGCGGAGAATGCATTGCAGTCATAAACATGACCCGAAATACCAAAAACTTGTTCCACGCTTCGTAATTCTGCAAGACAGCATTGAAGGTAAGAAAATGTTTGGACATCAACAATTTCTTTACTTCATTTTACTGAGATCTCATAAAAACAATTCCGTTGTTGGTCAGCTCTGATACCAACTGTAACGTGTCCACTAGAATCATCCAGGACAGGTCTTAGCAGTCCATTGGAAAGGATGTCTAGAAAACTCCACCTGGCATTCCCATGGAATGTTACGGGCTTTGCGATCTAGGTCTTTCCGCATCTGTCACATAGCGGAAGTATCCTGGCCGTTCCCACTTAGGATCGACCGGAATTAGGGTTATCCTGATTGGTCATTACCTAACAGCAACTACTTTATGCAGAAACGCCAGGTTCGAAGCGGATTCACGCTGCACTTGGTTCAAGGAGAATGGGAAACGACAGGGATGCAAAGCTCAACCTCTCTGCATAAGGCATAGTCCCATTCTGTTCCCCTAAAATAGTGTAAATCGGTTAAGACATAACTCTAGGTCCACGTTTTCGTTGTTCGTGTCTTTTGACGATCATCCCGCTGTTCTTCAAGTTTTGAGAAAAGTTCCCGGCTGACCGGGACCACCCAACTGTAGGACGGACCGATGGCCTAACCTCTGCACTTCTCTCGGTTTGTTTTAGTTATGTAATTATCTAATACATTAATTTGACATGTAACAATCAGCTTCTTTAATTAATCCGTTAAGCACTGGTTCCTTTACGTAATCTTATCACGTGACATAGAAAAACAATATCAAACAAGTTCTTTATTAACATATGTCCTTGGGTTAGGGCCGTACCCTATTAACCCAGCTTTAACGAATACCTTAAGTTCCGTTGGCAGTAAATATGTTATTCCAATTTACTGATTGGTATTTTGCTTCCAAGCAATTATCTAATCCACTTATCTTGGTCACCTTTCCCAAGAAAGGTGTTATATCAGGATGACCACTTATCCTCTTGCAAGATAAACTTGCGCAAGAATCTGCCAATCTCATTTCGAGGAATTGGCCACTCCCTTGTGGTCAACCCACAAGGTCATGCAACTCTGTAATTTGTTGCACAAGTGTCGCATCTAATCTATGGGACTATTTTTCCCATCGAATGTCGTCTTCTAATCACGAAATCATGATTAATAGGAAATAGGGTTAGGGTGTCCTCATATCCAATCCATTTTTTATTGCACTAGGCCAACCTTGTCAGTCCTAGGGGTTCCAATTCAAACCGAGTTTCATCCTTTTAGCGAGCGACCCTTAGGGTAAGAAACCCTAGATCGTTCTCGCAAGTATGTCCTATTTTCACTACATTCCGTGAATGTGGGCAGGTCTTTAGGGTATGAGAGTTTCAACTTGGCAATAAGAACAACTAGGTTACGTCCTCAACGTTTTAAATCCTAGTTAGCACTTGGGATATGTTTGCTTTGATTTAACCATTTCTAAGTGAGTCCCTCGCGGTTTAGGTGTTTAGGGTGAACTAATCTACTTGTCTCTTCTTGAAGATTTTTATGATACCATTCTCATAATCACATGATTCATTGCCTACATATGATTAGATTTACCAACCCTAACTTTCCTGGTTAAGATCAAGGCATAGGTTAAGTTACGACATAATTTTCATTGACCCTTCTAAAACATGCATTTCATGATTTATGCTGCTAGGCTTTTGGGGTTTATGTTAAAATGGACCATGCAGCCTTTTCCTAATTTTATTTCTAAATGAATTATTCGTAGGCTAAATGAGCAATACACCAACTTTCGTAACTACTTACGTAATTGATTGAGATTTATGCAACAAAAAAACTAGAGTTAACTTATTCCAATTTACAATCCATGCCACACGCAAATTTCTAGAATTATTTCTAGGCTCTTCTATTTTCTACGGGATTAATGACTTTCCCTAATGAATCATTCAATGAAGATTTCTCTAAAAATGCAACATGGGATTAATCTTTCTATGCTTAATCAAAGGTGCACTTTAACAATTTTTGACCTTATAAGGATAGGCAATAGGTGTTCTAGGCCGTCACTTTGATAAGCACGCAAGGAAAACTACTAATAAGGTTGTGAGATGCATAGATAATTTACGTTATTTTGTTCATCATGTTGGAAATACCAATGACCACTTCATGTCATGAGCTAATTATTTCAATAGTCAATCTATTTCCAATTGCATCTAATTAGGCTAGGTGAATTTGACATGCGTAGGTGCTTCCTAGTCCATGAATTTATCGTGCATAATGCCTTACTTTTGGGACGAATCAAAAATAGTAAATACCTGGACTTGTGGGCTCAGGGAGATATCCACATGAATGTTAGGAGAAGAACCTCCCGCGCAAGCTCGACTTGCAACCTCTTGGGCCATTGTGGGCATAATTTCGGACTTCCAGGTTGCCTTTGTCTTTACACAATTCGGTGAATTTTCTCACCTTGATACGCAGCCTCAAGATCTTTGCCTTTCTCCCTCATATGCAGGAGATGCCTTCGCGGAACTTCGGATCTTTAAAAGGTTGGGCTTGTGAGACTTGGGCTTATGGGATTTGGATGTATGGAATTTGGAGTTTTTCGAGGGGTTTTTCGGAAAGGATCTTACGAATGGTGCTTGTAGGAAAGGAAGCTTTATGAGCTGCTTTAGGGGAAACTGGGGTGATAAGGCATGGGTTTACGGATGGCTTGTGGCCTTTGGAACCTATTAACGAAAAAAAAACCTCTTGCGAATGAAGTTGTGAAAATTAAGCCTATGGGAAAATGGGCTTTAAAGGAGGGCTTTTAACCCCCGGGATAGAACCCGTGTGCACAAGGTCTTAGGCCCTGTTTCTTTCAAGAAGCTTCCAAAGCTTAGGAAGCTTCTGCTTCCCCAGAAATCACGTGGCCAAGGGGATTGATTAAGGATTAAACTATTGGGAGATGACATCGAATGGAGAGAAAAAAAAAAGATGGACTTGTCAGGGAGATGGTGGCGGCTGTCGGCCCAGCCCAGCGGCCCTTCACGACTGGCGGCGGGTCCTTTTTGCAGCGTGGCGGCGGCCCCTTCTGCACCGTAGCAGCAGCTTTCTACTGGACGGCAGCCTCGCATGGCGTCCTCAGCTTCCCTCTCCTCCCACGCAGTACAACCCTCTCTTTCCTTTCTCCACGCAGCTTCTAGCCTTCCCACCTCCCCATTTGCTCACGGCATCAGTGGCGCCTTTTCCCTTCGCAACACGGTGACATCACAGTCTTCCCCCTCTCTCATCACGCAGCGTGGCCCTCTGCGTCCTCCTCTTCACGAAAATTCCTTCACATCGGCCTTTCCACCTTCCCCCTTTCATCACGGCATCAGCGAGGGTTTTTATAGGAAGGGGGGGGTAAGCCTTTGCTACCACGTAATTGCCTTGTGTGGCTATCCCCTCCCTTGCCACCTCTCTCCTTTCCATTTTAGTCATCCCCTTCCCTCAGCCACGCTTCGGCTGGGGAAAGGAAATAATTTTTTTTTGTACTATTTGTACTAATGATGACATTAATCTCTTGACCTCCTCCCAAGAGGAGGTTCTTATGAAGATATGTGGGTTTCTTAGTCCAATTCTCGATTGTCCAGTGGAGAGTGTACCATTTAAAGACCGCACCGACAAGACGGAGGTGCTTTGGCCGCAATCCAGTGTTGATGGTCGCTTGGAGCTACCTTGTGTTGCTTGGGTTTTGTCCACTAAGGAATAGCGCATTATGAAGCAAATTATCAAGTCTATCCGCACTCCAACGGGTATGATGCATTCTCTTAGGTTCGTGTTCTCTAAAGATGACCAATTATCAGGGCTAAAATTCCATGATTTGCATAAGATATGTCAAGTTTGTATTACAAATGGATTGTATCAAGCCTGCATATTTTGTTATTTTGAGTCTAGTCATTGTTCATAATGCTTCTTTATTTGCCACAGTTTGTACTACCGATCGCGATCAAGAGAGGCCTTACTCCAAAAATACACTAGGCGATTTACAGGTTGTCAAATTTCATGCAATGGATCTCAGAGAAGGAGATAAACAAATAATCTATTAAATCTGCAAGGCAGGGAGCAGTGGAGACTCTATGTCTCTTTCAGAAGTAATTGCCCACCAACATGCTCACGATACAAACCCACCCCTTAGTGCATCTTTTAGAGGAAGTGAAGATTACAAGACGTATCCATATGCGATGAATGTTCTTCGTGGAGCACTTCATGAAAACCTTGAAAGGCTTTGTGTGACAACAAACTCGGCCAAAAGGTAGTATGACTGAAGGTTGGTTGGTATGTGAGGTGTTAGTGCATATTTCATTGTGGCTACAAACAGTGGATTCAGACAATAGTATACTATGGTTTTTGGAGGACGATCATAGATTGACTGGAGATGTGATGGTTGGAAATGGGATAGAAAAAAGGATGGATGATGCAATGGAGAAGAAAGTGAATCGTTTTTCTATGTTGCATCATTTCTCCATGGAGATGTGGCTCAGTACCTACGAGCAAGCCAGGAAAGATCGGGAAGAAGCGCAATCTGAATTTTGATATACTATGTGCCATTGATCGATTTGATATCCCGAGTGCATGGAGGAGATGACATGGTTTATGTCAACTCAATGGTTTGCATGGAGTTTTGACTACGTCTCGCGAAGGGGCAAAGGCCTCAATTGAGGAGTGGGAATTCTCGAGGGGATGTAGTCCAAAGGTGACGACGTGTTTAGAGTTTGTCGTATCTAGATTTTATATGCAACAACTAATTAACTGTTTCAATATACAATACAAAATATACAGTGTGGCGTGGTCGCGTGGATGGCATTTCTGCGTGGAGAGTATTGACAAAATGCGCTCCACAACAGATTGTGCTATCATGGCAAAGTTCGAGCAAGAGAGCGAATGACGAGCAATGGATCCAAACATTGTTATAGATGAGATGGAGTATTTTGAAAACTTGCAAAGTATTATCAGAGTGGATTACCGTATTTTCTCCATGATCGTGTTTGATGTGCAGTGGTTCAAATTTGCACTTGAAGGAGTTGGGACAATAGTTCAACGACGTCCATTTGGCTCTCTCGAAATAGATTCCAGAAAAGGTTGGATGGATTTGCGCGATACATTTGTATTGCCGGCCCATTATGAATAGGTGCATGACACTACAACAAAAAGGCTCCATAAACGCACTTGTAGATGCAATATTTGAACTGTGATAAAAATTGTCGGGCGTGTTTATTACCACGTCTACTGCTGCATCTACAATTTCGCGTCTAAAAGCGTGCTTATAGTCAGAGTTACACACCCATATAGACGCGCGTATTGACGCGCTATGTAAATATATCATCATATTTATAAAAAAGTGGATATATTCATATTGTGTATCTATACACGCGTGTATCTACGCGTCTAAAAAAGTGTTTACTCTGCAAGTTTTTGACGAGAATAGACGTGCATTTATCCTGCAATTTACACACGCTGATAGATGCGTAAAACAGAGGTATAAAAAAAAACCAGAGCACATGTGGCTTTGCACATGCTCTCTGGTTTTTTTTCCCCCATCAACATCAAATTGTATGCTTAGGGAAAAAATAGAAATATTATTTCGAAGATTTTTGTACTGAAAACAAAACAACGTATGTAGAACACGGACTTTCATATATATATAGATGAAACATTTTTACATGATGAGTTCTAGTGCTTGTGACCTCAAGCATGGTCATGGTCGCAAGCACTAGCTGAAAGTAATACATATCAAAAATGAAAATTACAAGCCAAGGGGAGGCATGCATGCATGGGACTCCTCTACATGTCCTCAGAAGAGGCATCATCATCGCTACCACCACTGCTGCTTGTGCCGCTGCCATTGCCGCCACCGCTACTGCTAGTCCCCCCTTCGCTATCCTCAACTGCATCAGGGTTCACTTACACAAAGGATTAAGGTATATAAATACCATTACAAACAATAAATTAGAGTTACCTATACTTTTCATGTAAAAAATAAAACATATCTCTTCTGGTGGTGGAATCCTCATGGCATGATTATATTGCTCCTCCATGATGAGTTCCTCCTCGTAGAAATGTTGCCAAGTGGACGCTCCGTTATGACCTCGATGGTAGCCTACCTCTCTAAGAGTAGGCGTCCTACCAACAATATGATACTACAAAACAATTTGAACATACAACGTATTAGAACACACTACATAATAAAGTGAAACAAATTACAAAATTTAATTTAAAAAAAGAAATCAAATAATACTTACAAACTCAGCCTCCCATGACTCCCTGCCACTGGATCCATAATGCAACGATCCCATGGTTTCCACCTGGATACGTTGCGCCTCTGCATGCTGGCGACTTGTCATTTTTCCTGCTGCTCTCTTCTTGGCCTCTTTCCACTCCCTGCGGTTGCAATTGGGTAGTTGGCCATATCCAGGGCGCCCCTACTCTTGTCTCCGCAGTGACTCCTTGGCGCACGTCATAAGGTGAGACCTCTTGTTATGAAGCGCGTCTCTCACCTTTGACTGTCCCCAATCATCTGAGAATCGTAAATTCTCGGGATTAAGGTACCTTCTATATACTGCCCGCAGCATCTCTTACCAGAAACCAGTTTTTTGGTGCTTGAAGAAAATCATGCAATCTTTGTATGTGGCATGCATGAAACTCCTCAAGTAGGCCATCACTTCCCTCCCCTCAAAATCATGCAAGATACCACCAACATCAGTGATACAATAGTACATTAGTGGAGGCTCACCTCCTAGGCAACCCCCACAAAGCCCTCAACCTCCTCGTCCTCCCACACGACTCTCCCTCCTCCCTCGACGGGCACTACCCTCTACCTCACTCAATGCACGTGCTTCTGCAAATGCACATGCTTTGGCCGATCCATGTACTTCAGCTGATCCCTATGTATCAGCTGATATGTGTGTATGCATAGTGCGTGGAGTACCTGTTAGTAGAGTTGTGCCAAGGTTTGGTGTTTGTGCGGCAGTGCTAGGCAAAGATGTGATAGGTGTCCTAGACATCACACTGAAAACCTCCTCTACAGTGGGAGGGCGACCAAGATAATTGGTCATCTCCCCCATGAATTGCTCCTTGTTTGAAAAACCTCCAAAAAATCTACTAACACCTCTAGAAAACTCCGCTAAGGTGTTGTTCATGCGTTCCAACTCAGGATCAGTGCTAGAAGATCCAGGATTCCACATCTACACAAGAAAAATCATATTACCCTGTGCAGATAAAACATATTACATGCTGCGTCTATATCTGCATCTATGTGTGCGTCTGTCAGTGCATCTATTTCCGCGTATATATCTGCGTCTACACTGTCATCTGGACCCGTTGACAGACGCGCACAGTCAGACCATTTTTTTCAAACTTGGTTAAAAAACGCACAAAAAAACCTCCATAGATGACAGTCTATAGCATGTAAAGAGAGAGAGAGAGAGACAAACAGACAGAGAAAGCAAACAATATTGAGAGAGAGAAAAAGAATTCACCTTCTTTGCTTGTTCCGACGGGTGGCGGCTAGGTTGCAAGCTCCTTGTCCTCCTTCTCCCTTCCCTTGGTAAGTTGCTTGAATCTTCTTCTCTTCCTTACTATTAGGCTCTTGTTCTTTACTCTTTGGCTCTTCTTTCCTCCTGTCCTCTTTTTACTCTTATTTCCTTCTCTCATTGTCTTCATGAAGTGATAGATAGACATGAGTAATGATGTCGAGCTCGAACTGCACAAAACACACAAAAAACACAGGAAAGCACATGTTTGAAAAGAAAGCCACAACTTTTTTTAATTTTTTTTTATATTTGCGTAGCGCACCTGTAAGCACATGTAATTGCGTGTGTATATGCACAGATAATACATATTACACACGCTAATAGATGCGCAGGAACAACTAAACTGATTAGATGCTAGCTTTTGGTTGTTTTTGGATCAACATGACATGACTTTCCTAGTCTTTCAATATCAAAATGTTTGCCTCCATGTTGTAAGTATCAATGCATACATTTAGGGAATATGACATATATAGATTGTATGTGCATAGTGGTCCAACAGATTATCAAGCCTCTTTTTTATTTCCAGGCATTATATATTGTAGTTAAACTTTAACAGTTTATATTGTGCAAAAAGGTGTCATTGATTTAAGCTAAGATCTTGATCTACATTGCTATTCATACGATTTCATTTATGTTGGGTTGGCCAATCTGCTTGATTAATGCAAGATATGCTTGATATGATGTTTTTGATTGAGAATACTGGTGAAATATATAGAAAATCTTGAGATAAGAGATGGTACACTAGCAAATCAATTGACCTATGTGGTGACATATATAACAAAGCTTGAGGATAAGAGATAACACATTGGCAAGTCAATTGGCACATATGTGGTGACTTACTAGACCATCCCACTTGCAATTTCATACAAGTATCAATAGGTGGATAAAGCACAAATGGTTTTTAGCTAGAGAGAGATAATGCAATGAAGGTGTATATGAAAGAGATAGAGAAAGGCATATTATCCATCAATCAATCAAAGATATGCACATGAAGTGACTTGATATAGTAATTAGAGTATCGTCATTTTTAGGATGCTTCATTGACTTCTGCAAGTTCCCATAATCTTGAAGTAGATAGCCAACCACACTGTCCATGGAAGGAAAACTGGACCTCATTAAAGTGACCAAGTTAATTTACTTATACATTTCATAGATAAGAGATTTGTAGTTGACTTGTTGGTATTGCAAAGTATCCTTACAGTGATCTATTTTAGTCACCAAAAAGTGGACACACTAGCTAAAGATGATGAAAAGAGAACATGTGCACATTGGCTACATGTGGTCCACCTTATCTAAAATTATATGTGAGCTATAAGTGTACCTTGACATGATTGGAATAGCTTGCACATGCACAAGCCAACTGATTTACATCAATCTACTCATGCTATGAATTGGCATGCATGACTTGCTTTTTCTTTGATTGTATTGATTGTGATATATATTCCTCGAGAATAATGAGAATCAAGGGACTACCCTAAAAAGTGAGGGTACTCCCTTGAATCACTGATTAAGCTTTGATCTATAAGTTTATGCATGGCTAGGTTAAGTGCACAACAAATGAGAGATGTGAGTGTATTGATCAGTTCTCTCTCTCTCTCTCTATATATATATATATATATATATATATATATACACATTGCACATGCACAAGTCAACCTTTGATCTATAAGTTTTAGCCATGGCTAGGTTATGTGCACAATAGATGTAACATATACATGTATCAATCACTTCTCTGATAATTATGTCGTATATACATCCAATCATCATGCCCTATCCAATCACATTTGTATAGGGCATGATTGGATGTATATAGGGCATGAAATCATATATATATAATTAGCTTTGAATGATTGGATGTATATTTGTAATGCTCAGAAAGAAGTAAAGTTGGTAATGTATATCATGTTGTATACACATGTATATCATGTCCTTATGATCCTATACATGTATACCATGTCCTTATGATCCAGGTTTAATTATATCATATATACATCCAATCATGCCCTATCCAATCACATTTGTATAGGGCATGATTGGATGTATATAGGCCATGAAATCACACATATATAATTAGCTTTGAATGATTGGATGTATATTTGTAATACTCAGAAAGAAGAAAAGTTGGTAATGTATTCAAACAAGTACTAGTTGTTAAGAGGTTTAGTCATATTTAGGGACTTTATGAGAAATGAAAAATATGTGTGTTTATTTTCGCATCTATAGGCGCGTTTATAAACACGGATATATAGATGTGTTCTGTATACTAGCGTAAATAGGTGCGCTGATACATACGCTTATAAACGCGCCCGCTTTTTCACGTGTACAGTGCGCATCTATAGGGCCTTTCTCTTGTAGTGTGAATTCATGTTTTTTTTAAATTATATTATAACATGGTACATGTCACAAAAGTTAAATCTCTCTTTTACGTGATTTTTAACATGTAATTTACTATCCAAGCCCCCAACAACCTCAATCGTGGTATCTTGTACCTTCAGCTCCCCGAAATACGAAAGTATATGATGAAAGTAATGTTCCTAGCATAGATGAGGACAATATACATATAGAGGTGTAGATATTGCAAGGGGTGGAGGCTACCAAAATCTTGGAGCATGTAGAGGAGCCAGAATTTGGTAAAAATGATGGAAATTCAGGAGTGAGAACGAGGTGGACTCATGCTTTTGTTGTGATCTATCTATCGACCTTACAGTGTATGCAGAGTTGTGTCACGAGATTGACATGGGACCATAAAGAACTTTATACTTGGAGCATCCACCTACTCAATTCATTTTTGAATCACTTATAAGGATACATAAGATATGTATTTTAAGTACGATAATTTCTTAAGATTTATATTACCGTGCTTTGCTTGATTCATATTGATTATGTGAACATCAATTTTTGTGTGTGTAGGTGACCTTTGTCGATATTTTTTTGCAACGACGAGGGCAAATTTTTTTTCTGAACATTTTCGTTGCTTTGAACGTCAGTATGTGACCTGTGTCTTGTAGTGATTGGGTATTCCTCCTAACTGGCAATTACATAATTTTTTTCATATTAGTTGAAACCATTCAAGAAAACACCTCCATTTACACTTGTTTGTTGATGATACACCTTTACTAGAGACTAACATTGAAATTTTAGTTCGTGACATAAATCCTTGACCATGAATACACAACTACTAGATGAAGTTATCAATAACATAGATATTTAGTGAAATATGAGACTCATTCTGTAGAAGAATCACAATAGATATAGAAATTAGCACTAACTTTTTGCAGTATGACAATCTAATTAGTTTCTTCTACTCACAATCACATTAAATATCCCACGGGTATATATTACTCATAGTGGGTAGTGTTTTGTGTAAAATCCATGGAAATTTCTAGTGCAATTTTTTCACAATAGGTAGTACTAGTATATGGTGTAGATTCATCGTACTAAGCAACACGTGCATCTGGCTAGGCATTCTTAAAATGTTCTTTGAGTTATCAATTGGGGAAATTTACTTCTTAATCCTTGAGAAATATAATGAAAATTATGTTTAATATGATATTCAATCAAAAATTATTATTATAGATTTTACTTATTTATCACATGATCCATGACTTATAACACAAGGCACACATGTGACACTAGTAGTAGTATGCGTGGCAAATAAAGGGAAGGATACTAATGTATTTTGTACCGTGGTGACCATATAATTCAATGAGTTTATTTGATGTATTTATTAGAGAGGGAAAATATACAATTTTAGTAAAGTTATAAGAATAGGATATGTTTTGATTTATGTGCACAAAAGCAAGTCGTGTGAGGTGAGAAAAACTAAAAAACACAAAAAAGATACTATCAATATATTTTGGTAGAAGAGCTTATTCAAATATTATAAATACATGTATGGGAGATGTGCCCATCCATGCATGGGGGGAGATTGTATCCATTCTTGTATCGTACAATTCTTTGGTGTTTTCTTCTCGCATCTATTTGTTCACTTATTATTCTCAATTATGGTATATCTTATGGTGAAGGCAAGCAATATGGATTTCCTTTGTAATATTCATTGTACAACTTGGCGCAAAGCTTGTATATCACCAAATGGGCCTCTAGGGGGAGTGATCTATGATCCCAGTAGGCACCAAAAACTAGAAATACAAAAATAAGAGAAATCAGATATTTTCAAGGTAATTTCAAGAAAAAAATGCAATTAGAACCATATTTATATATGAATACATACTCGATAAAACTTGTGCCACCCACAATACTTCAAACCAATTGGTTGATTGGTTTTAATGAAATCCAAATGTGGATTCTGGATGAGATTGGTCACTATGTAAATCTTTGAGCTTCTACTCTTTACCTTTTGTTGCTCTGCTTGTAACATTCTTGATGGGGATCTTGAAAGATGAATGTGTCCATCCTCAACCAGTTGTAGCTAGTATGCTTCTATGGCATTTGCCTCTTGTAGGTTTTCATGAGAAATCATCGAGTCCCTTGACCCCATGATGTACAATTCAAATCAACTTCATCTCCTCTTTTTATGTTCCTCTTTCCCTCTTTATCATGTCTGATTTTCTTTATAACTGTAACGTGTCCACTAGAATCATCCAGGACATGTCTTAGCAGTCCATTGGAAAGGATGTCTAGAAAACTCCACCTGGCATCCCGATGGAATGCTACGGGCTTTGCGATCTAGGTCTTTCTGCGTCTGCCACGTAGCGGAAGTATCCTCGCCGTTCCCACTTAGAATCGACCGAAATTAGGGTTATCCTGATTGGTCATTACCTAACAGCAACAACTAGCGTCGGACCCAAGCAAACTACTTTACGCAGAAACGCCAGGTCCGAAGTGGATTCACGCTGCACTTGGTTCAAGGAGAATGGGAAACGAGAGGGATGCAAAGCTCAACCTCTCTGCCATAAGGCATAGTCCCATTCCATTCCCCTAAAACAACATAAATCGGTTAAGACATAACTCTAGGTCCACGCTTTGGTTGTTCGTGTCTTTTGACGATCATCCCGCTGTTCTTCAAGTTTTGAGAAAAGTTTCCGCGGCTGACCGGGACCACCCAACTGTAGGACGAACCCATGGCGCATCCTCCGCACTTTTCTCGGTTTGTTTTAGTTATGTAATTATCTAACACATTAATTTGACACATAACAATCAGCTTCTTTAATTAATCCGTTACGCACTAGTTCCTTTACGTAATCTTATCACGTGACATAGAAAAACAATATCAAACAAATTCTTTATTAACATATCATCATTTTTATCTTTGAAATACAAGGAGTTTCCGCCCGTAGGCTTGTCCATAATCCGCCCGAAGGCTATCCAGTAATCCACAGGGATTACTATTCCAAGCTTCCACCTGTAAACTACTATGCGGGCCTCGAGATCCAATCCCGAGTCACGTTAGCCTCTTGTGCAGGACCCGGCAGGCGAGGGATTTACGGCCAGAGCCCCCCTGGCACTCAAGCATCCTCCTGCTCCAAGTAGAGCTCAATAGAGAGACCTCTCGCGGCGGGTTCGGTCCACGTTCCCGGCGCGGTCAACAACCCCCTTGGTTAGGGTCAAGCAGGCAGTCGGGGGTAACTGAAACTGCCTCTCTCTTCAGGCCTTCATCCTGAAGTATAGGTATTCATTTAATTTGTAATTCATATATCAAACAGTGCTCTAAAATCTCTAGCAAGCACAAACATTTCCATTAATCGACCGTGTTGTTTGGTAAATTGCTAAGGAATTATTCTTTCCTTTTGAGTGTATCAGCACTCGTCCAAGATGTCTTGCAACTTGGTGAGATCCTTTATATTCCGATTTAGTGCGTACCTTATTAACCCAACTTAGTCAACCCTAAAGTTCATTAGATACTTTAGTTTCTGGTTTATAACTTTCCCTATTTAGAAGGATATCCAAGAATACGTCCTTTTGCAAGATAACTTGCATAAGGATCTGCCATCCTTGTTGAGGGTGTTTACCCTTTCTCCTTGTGAATAAATCACAAAACTAAATGACTTCGTACTTACTGCGCAAGTCCTGCGATGAAATAATCCGTTTTAGATTCTTTAAGCTGACGTATGTTGGACCTAGGGTCTCTTTTTAAGAACCTTAGGGACAACTCTAGTTCATTTACCTTTACGAAATTAATTGACCCTACAATCAGGGAAGGTAGTCAAGTGCTTAAGGTATAAACGTTTCTTTGATCTTTAAGGCATGTTTTACAGCATGGTATTTCTAAATTTATATTGATTTGGCTATCTTTTGGAAGGAAATATTGATCACCTCGGCACGATTTGTTATCCTTGTGACAATTGAATTTTCAGTCCTAAATTTTATTGCTTTGTGGTAGGTAAATTCAATTTAATCTTCCATTTTCCTTGCAAATGAAACTTATGCCAATTAACATTATTTTCCTTGCCAAGATATGCAATTAGCAATGATAATTTCCTAGTAATTTGAACAACATAAAAAAAACCTTTCATGAATTTCATCATGACTTGTTGCAAAAAGAATAGGGTTAATGGTGCAAGATGCAGCTTTTATACCATCACGAATTTAAATTAAAATATACTACTATAGTAAGTAGATAATCTTGTTCGTAATTTGTTTTAAATGCATGATGCTATTCGAATGAAACTACGTTCTATACATTATCATTTGTTAAATTAAACTGAACTCCTTCATTGTAAATAACTCGAAAAAATATATCCTATCCCTAACAATTTCTCTTTGCCTGATTGACTTAAAATCGAAAAAAACCAAGAAGGAAAAACCTGGTTTTGCGGTGAGATATCCACATGGATACCAAGAGATGATCCTCCCGCAGCTACTCCTTGGACTTTCTTAGGCGGCATCGCAGTTCTATTGTGAAGGCAGCTTTTACTCTTTCTTCCGGATTTCCACTGTCTCTCTTTCGAGGCAAGAAGTCGATCAAAAAGTTGACCACCGGAAGGGATAATTAGACCTCTAAAATCCTAGCTTCTTCGGAGAGAAAAAGGCTCGTAAGCTTAAGGGATAAAGGATCTATAGGATATAATCACGGTGGAAAGATTATGTGTGAGTGTGGCTTCAAAAACATCTATAAAAGCCCTTGGGATATCTTTGGCAATGGAATGGAAGGATTTGGGAGTTTTTCAAACCCAAAGGAAAAATTGAAGAATAACACAAGGGTTTATAGTTGGGGAAAAAGGTGTGTACGGGGTTTAGAAAGGGCTTAGGAGTGTACAAAAGAAAAAGAACATATGAGGGTAAAACACGGGGTCAAACACAAGACGGGACTTATGGTTTTAGGCACAGGGATTAAGGGTTTTCTCCTCCTAGAGTAAGGTGAATTTTAAGGGACTTGGCTTTAATACAGCCCGGAAAAGGGTTAATCGTATCCCGGAAAAGGCTTAAGTCTACCCCGGAAAAGGGGTTAATGCACCACGGGAAAGGGGGCTTGGGGGTTTAAAAACCCGGGGGAGGGGGAATGAAAATTCACAGGAAGGGATATGAGAGGGTGAATGGGGGCTTGATTAGCCCCCCCTTAGGAAGCTTCCACTTCCTTTATCACGTGGCAAGAGGGGGGAAAAACAATCTGGCGGGGGGGGCGGGGGGGAATGGGAAATCTAACGGTGGCACTGTGGAGAGGGAAGCTGGAGGGGATAGGCGGCAACGGCGGCTGGTGGCGGCTGCAATCGAGCAGGGCGGCGTGTATCTTCTTCTCCTCCTTCCTCATTAACCCTGCGGCCCTCCCTCTTTAAATAGGGGAGGGGAGGGAATCCTCCCTCTTTGCCTATCAGCATGCATGGCGAGGGGCCTGAGCAAGCTCTAGCCACGAGGAGCTTGCTGGCCCCCCCCCTCTATCCCCTATCGGATTGCGGCGTCACAGCTCAGCTCATGCGCCTCCATGAAAGGTGAAAAATAATTTTTTTTAAAACTTATTCAGTATATTACATTCTCTCCCCCTTAGAAGAATCGAGATGTCCTCATCTCGAGATAAACTGGGGATATTGATGGTTGAGAGTGCCTTCATCTATCCAGGTGGCATCCTCTTCAGAATAATCTTTCCATTGGACGAGGTATTCTCTCAAGGTTCTAGATCTTAACTGTCTCTCCCTAACATCTAAGATCCTATCCAGCCTTAGTTCAAGGACTTCTTGACTAGGCATTACAATTTGTTGGTCATCAAGTACATGGTTAGGGTTGGGTACATATTTTTTCAATTGGCTGATATGGAATACATTGTGAACCTTTAGGTTCTCAGGGAGTTGCAATCTATAAGCATTGGGTCCTAGGCATTTGAGGATTTTGTACGGCCCACAATACCTTGGACTTAGCTTCTTGCAATCTCCTAGGGATAGAGAACTCTTTTTAGGGCGTACGCAAATGAAGACCATGTCTCCTTCTTCGAAGACTCTTTCTTTACGCTTCAAATCTGTGTATGCCTTTTGTCTATCCTTGGCCGCTTGTATGTCTTGTCTTATTGACTTTATTTGATCATCCATGTCTTCCAACAACTGTCTTGACGCTTCAACCCTTAGGGTTGGATCAGAAAAGTTTAGAGGACTTCGACAATCATGACCATATAATGCTTGGAAAGGGGTCATCTGAATGCTTTGCTGGTAAGAAGCATTGTAGCAAAATTCTACCAAAGGCAAGTATTGAATCCACTTCTTGGGTTCTCGAGAACAGTATGCCCTAAGCATATCCTCAATGACTTGATTTACTCGCTCTGTTTGGCCATCCGTTTGGGGATGCTAGGCGGTGCTAAAACAGAGTTGAGTCCCAATAGCTTCAAAGATAGCTCTCCAGAAGTGTGATGTGAAGAGAGAATCTCGATCACTAATGATTCTTTTGGGTAAACCATGTAGCTTGAATATCTCTTTGATAAACAATCTTGCAATGTCAGAGGCTTTATAGTTTGTCTTTACTGGAATCAGGTGTGCGACCTTGGTAAGCATGTCAACCACAACCATAATGGAATTGTATCCTCCTTGGACTTGGGGTAAGCCTACAACAAAATCCATACTGATGAATTCCCATTTCATTTGGGGGATGTCAAGTGGTTGCAGTTTCCCTGGCATCATGACATGTTCGGCTTTGATACGTTGGCAAGACAAACACTCAGTGACATATTTGAGAATGTCACCTTTGAGCCTCTCCCAATGGTAGCTCTTCCTAACTGCATTAAGAGTCTTAGCATAGCCAGGATGTCCTGCGAAAGGGGAATCATGAGCTTCCCATATTATCTTGTGCTTAAGTGACTGGCTTGCTGGTATACATAGCCTTGTTCTGTAGTAGACAAGCCCATTATCAATGGAAAATTCCTCATATTTATCTTGCAACTTTTGATTCTGCTCCTTGGTAGAAATCTCATTTAGCATTGCTTGGTACGCAAAATCACGGCATGCTTCCTCTCTAGCTAATTCAAGTATAGGGTTGTTTGGCATAGATACTTTTGTAGCCAGAGATCTGGCCGTTGATGGATTCTACAAGATTAGGGAATTTAGGAATGCCTTGCGACTGAGTGCATCGGTAACTACATTCTCTTTCCCTGGTCAGTACTTGATTTCAAAATCATATTCCTCCAACACTTCAATGCACCGACGTTGCCTCATGTTGAGCTCGTTCTGGGTAAAAATCCATTTGAGACTCTTATGATCGGTTACTAAAGTAAACCTGTTACCCAAGAGGTAGTGTCTCCAAAGCTTTAGAGCATGGATGACAGCTAGTAATTCCAGATCATGCGTGGCATAATTCTTTTCATGACTCTTCAATTTCCTTGAAGAGTATGCTACTGGATGACCTTCTTGCATAAGTACACACCCCAAGGCAAGAATGCTAGCATCAGTTACTACCTCGAACTCCTTATTGAGGTCAGGAAGTTTTAGAATAGGTACTGATACCAAACTTTTCTTCAATCAGTCGAAGCTATTTTGTTCGGATGTTGACCATGTAATGGAAGTCTGCTTCTTTAGTAAGTCTGTAAGAGGTGCTGCAATCAAAGCATAGTTTTTGATGAAGACCTTATACCATCCTGTCAATCCAAGAAAGCTACGTATCTCTTTGACGGATACTGGTATTGGCCGTTCAAGCACATCTCTGACCTTGGCTGGGTCTACTGATATTCCTTCTGATGATACTATGAATCCCAGATATTCAATCTGACGCTTGAAGAATGCACACTTCTTCATTTTTGCATACAGCTTATGTGACCTCATTGTCTCAAGGACAATCCGAAGTTGAGATTCATGATCTTCTTCCTGTTTAGAATAGATTAAAGTGTCATCGAAGAAGACAAGCACGAAATCATCAAGATATGGTCTAAAGATATCCTGTATTAATCTATTGAAGGTGGCAGGTGCATTTGTAAGCCTGAATGACATAACCAGGAACTCAAAGTGCCCATATCTTGTATTGAAGGCCATCTTTGGGATATCTTCTTCCTTGATCCTTATCTGATAGTTACCTAACCTGAGATCAATCTTGGAAAAGTTCTTTGCACCCTGAAGACGATTAAGAAGCTTATCTATTCTAGGAATGGGATACTTGTTCTTGACTGTTGATTGGTTCAACCCTCGGTAATCAATACATAGTCGAAGTGTCCCATCTTTCGTTTTTTCGAATAGTACTGGAGCTCCCCACGGTGAATTGCTAGGCCGGATGTAGCCCTGATCTAACAGTTGCTTAAGTTGTTCCTTCAACTCTATTGCTTTTGGTATGGACATTCTATAAGGTCTCTTTGCAATTGGCGCAGCTCCAGGTACTAACCTAATCTCATGATCTACTTCTCTTTGAGGTAGAAGTTCAGTCAATTCTTCAGGGAATACGTCAGCGTATTCCTTTAGCCAAGAAGGTCCTTCATGAGATTGTTGCTTTTTACGTAACTTGTTGAGTTTGATCAGGTAAACGGGTAATCCATTTCTGACTCCTTTTATGATCCGAGATACTTTGGCCAATTGGATTCTTGGCACTCCTGCCTCACCTTGAGTTGTGACAAATTCCCTTTCAGAGTTTCGAAAAGAAACTTGACCCTTTCCACAGTGAATGTGGGTGTCGTTGGGCTTAAGCCAATCCATTTCGAGTAGACACTCATGGATTCCTAAATTCATGACTCTGAATTTGACTGAAGTATTCTTTCCTCCCAAAAAGAATTCCACCTTAGCAGTTCGCCTGGTAGAAGTTACCTCACGATCATTTGTCAATTCCACAAGCATGGTAGGTGCTTCTAGTCTGGCTATTCCTAATCTTTTTGCACATGCTGGTGAGATAAAGGAATGTGTACTGCCACAATCAATCAAGGTTTTGAAACCTTTACCTTGATAGTTCGACGGTGTCTGGATCACCGAGAATTGGCGATTCAGCCCTTTCTTGTATAAAGCGGCATGGACTGTTGCTCTTTCGAATTCTGCTTCCATAGTCGGATCTTCCTCTTCTTCTTCTTCGCATCTTTGCCTATTGGCAATGCAGGCGGTTCTTCCTCTTCCACGGGTGGCGGCTCCTTGACCGTGGCCTACTCCTTGGAAAGGCGTTTGGCGATGTCCTCCGCTGAGGTTGGGACATTGCCTCTTGAAGTGACCGGGTTCGTTGCAGTGGAAACAATGGAGGTTTCGGCCATTACTTTGAGTAGGAACAAAGTTGTTGACGTTATTTGTCCTTGCTTTCTTTCTTTGTCCCTGATTATGACCTTGAACTCTCTTCATTTGGGGTCTGAATGCACCTCTATTCGGGTCATTATAAGACCAAGTTTTGTTACCCCTTGGTCTAGCTTGCACCTCCTGAATTATAGGCGCTGCTCGAATGAGTGCATCCTGAAGATCTGATGGACACATAGATTCGAGACGGGTATTTACTGGTGGATTTAAGCCCGCACAAAATTTGGACACCTGTTGCGTCATGTTCATCTGTGGCGCATACTTTAAAAGTGAGACGAATTTAGAGTAGTATGCGTCAAGAGTGAGTCCTAGCTGTTTTAGCTCGTAGAACTCATTCATTTTCTACGTGCGATATGCAGGTGGTAAGTATCTTCCCTGCACGGCTTTCTTCAGCTTCTCCCAGGTAACGAATCCCTCTGAAATCCCTTGATCCCTGCACCATTGCTTCCACCAAAGTGTGGCTTCGCCGATGAGTTTTAACTTGCCGAGCATACCCTGATTGGTGGGTGCAGTACCGACTGCTTCAAAGTAATCCTCCATGGATTCAATCCAAATTTGAGCATCAGCCTGAACAAACCTACCTCTCCCGTCAAACTCGGGTGGCTTTATCTGCTTGAGGAGTAACTTTTTCTCCTGGATCACAGTAGTACTTGATGTAGGAGGCGAATTTGGAACATGTACCTGGGGTTGTGCCTGAATAAAGGTTTTCTTAACGTTATTATATGATAATCGATGTTAGCTTATCTTTCATTTTTAGTTCAGCTACCTCGTAAACAATGTAGCTACTTAACTTTTTAACAACTCTTATGCACAGCTAAACATTGATAAAAAGAAGTCTTTATTTGTATTTACATGGGCATAGCCCTTTCGAATACAACATTCCGTGTGATGATAAGTCAATTGTTACATTTAGTTTGGGGAGAACAACGTTGTATTGCATTTATCTACAGGAACTGTGTAATAGTAGGTTTTTGGGTCATGGATCTTCAGGAATCGATAAGTCATTGGAAGTTCAGGATATCCTTTCTGTTGGAATCCATACTTCTCATGGCGGCCCAACACTTTAATCCTGTCGGCGGGGATTACATGGGTTACTTCCTCATATACATATGAGTTCATTTCAACCCTCTGACCTCAGATATGTAAAGTAGAATTTATGTGAGCTTCCATAAAAATGAACATCTTCACGACTTTTAAGTCTTCCAACCACTTGATCCTTTTTAAGTTGGTCTGTAGATAAGCAAACCGGTGGGCGGCTATATAGTAGATTCTTGAAGCACCTATCCATCTTCGTTCCATGTACAAAGGTGATGGATTATAGATCTGATCCAGGATGTTCATCATCCCAATTCTTTGTCTATAAAGCAGAGAATGCATTGCAGTCATAAACATGACCCGAAATACCAAAAACTTGTTCCACGCTTCGTAATTCTGCAAGACAGCATTGAAGGTAAGAAAATGTTTGGACATCAACAATTTCTTTACTTTATTTTATTGAGATCTCATAAAAACAATTCCGTTGTTGGTCAGCTCTGATACCAACTGTAACGTGTCCACTAGAATCATCCAGGACACATCTTAGCAGTCCATTGGAAAGGATGTCTAGAAAACTCCACCCGGCATTCCCATGGAATGTTACGGGCTTTGCGATCTAGGTCTTTCCGCGTCTGCCATGTAGCGGAAGTATCCTGGCCGTTCCCACTTAGGATCGACCGGAATTAGGGTTATCCTGATTGGTCATTACCTAACAGCAACTAGTGTCTGAACCAAGCGAACTACCTTATGCAGAAACGCCAGGTTCGAAGCGGATTCACGCTGCACTTGGTTCAAGGAGAATGGGAAACGACAGGGATGCAAAGCTCAACCTCTCTGCATAAGGCATAGTCCCATTCCGTTCCCCTAAAATAGCGTAAATTCGTTAAGACATAACTCTAGGTCCACGCTTTCGTTATTCGTGTCTTTTGACGATCCTCCCGCTGTTCTTCAAGTTTTGAGAAAAGTTCCCTACTGACTGGGACCACCCAACCGTAGGACCGTCCCATGGCCTATCCTCCGCACTTTTCTCGGTTTGTTTTAGTTATGTAATTATCTAACATATTAATTTGACATGTAACAATCAACTTCTTTAATTAATCCGTTAAGCACTGGTTCCTTTACGTAATCTTATCACGTGACATAGAAAAACAATATCAAACAAGTTCTTTATTAACATCTCATCATTTTTATCTTTGAAATACAAGGCGTTTCCGCCTGTAGGCTTGTCCATAATCCGCCCGAAGACTATCCAGTAATCCACAGGGATCACTATTCCAAGCTTCCGCCCGTAAACGAGTATACGGGCCCCGAGATCCAATCCCGAGTCACGTTAGCCTCTTGTGCAGGACCCGGAAGGCGAGGGATTTACGGCCAGAGCCCCCCCTGGCACCCAAGCGTCCTCCTCCTCCAAGTAGAGCTCAACAGAGAGACCTCTCGCGGCGGGTTCGGTCCACGTTCCCAGTGCGGTCAACAACCCCCTTGGTTAGGATCAGGCAGGTAGTCGGGGGTAACTGAAATTGCCTCTCTCTTCAGGCCTTCATCCTGAAGTGTAGGTATTCATTTAATTTGTAATTCATAAATCAAACAGTGCTCTAAAATCTCTAGCAAGCACAAACATTTCCATTAATCGACCGTGTTGTTTGGCAAACTGCTAAGGAATTATTCTTTCCTTTTGAGTGTATCAGCACTCGTTCCAAGGTGTCTTGCAACTTGGCGAGATCCTTTATATTCCAGTTTAGTGCGTACCTTATTAACCCAACTTGGTCAACCCTAAAGTTCATTAGATACTTTAGTTTCTGGTTTATAACTTTCCTTATTTAGAAGGATATCCAAGAATACGTCCTTTTGCAAGATAACTTGCGTAAGGATCTGCCATCCTTGTTGAGGGTGTTTACCCTTTCTCCTTGTGAATAAATCACAAGACTAAATGACTTTGTACTTGCTGCGCAAGTCCTGCGATGAAATAATCCATTTTAGATTCTTTAAGCTAACGTATGTCGGACCTAGGGTCTCTTTTTAAGAACCTTAGGGACAACTCTAGTTCATTTACCTTTACAAAATTAATTGACCCTAAAATCAGGGAAGGTAGTCAAGTGCTTAAGGTATAAACGTTTCTTTGGTCTTTAAGGCATGTTTTGCAGCATGGTATTTCTAAATTTAGATTGATTTGACTATCTTTTGGAAGGAAATATTGATCACCTCGGCACGATTTGTTATCCTTGTGACAATTGATTTTTCAATCCTAAATTTTATTGCTTTGTGGTAGGTAAATTCAATTTAATATTACATTTTCCTTGCAAACAAAACTTATGCCAATTAACATTCTTTTCCTTGCCAAGATATGCATTAGCAATGATAATTTCCTAGTAATTTGAACAACGTAAAAAAAACCTTTCATGAATTTCATCATGACTTGTTGCAAAAAGAATAGGGTTAATGGTGCAAGATGCATCTTTTATACCTTCAGGAATTTAAATTGAAATATACTACTATAGTAAGTAGATAATCTTGTTCGTAATTCGTTATAAACGCATGATGCTATTCGAATGAAACTACGTTCTATACATTATCATTTGTTAAATTAAACTCAACTCCTTCATTGTAAATAACTCGAAAAAATATATCCTATCCCTAACAATTTCTCTTTGCCTGATTGACTTAAAATCGAAAAAAACCAAGAAGGAAAAACCTGGTTTTGCGGTGAGATATCCACATGGATACCAAGAGATGATCCTCCCGCAGCTACTCCTTGGACTTTCTTAGGCGGCATCACAGTTCGATCGTGAAGGCAGCTTTTACTCTTTCTTTCGGATTTCCACCGTCTCTCTTTCGAGGCAAGAAGTTGATCAAAAAGTTGACCACTGGAAGGGATAATAAGACCTCTAAAATCCTAGCTTCTTCGGAGAGAAAAAGGTTTGTAAGCTTAAGGGATAAAGGATCTATAGGATATAATCACGGTGGAAAGATTATGTGTGAGCGTGGCTTCACAAACATCTATGAAAGCCCTTGGGATATCTTTGGCAATGGAATGGAAGGATTTGGGAGTTTTTCAAACCCAAAGGAAAAATTGAAAACTAACGCAAGGGTTTATGGTTGGGGAAAAAGGTGTGTACGGGGTTTAGAAGGGCTTAGGAGTGTATAAAAGAAAAAGAACATATGAGGGTAAAACACGGGGTCAAACACAAGACGGGACTTATGGTTTTAGGCACGGGGATTAAGGGTTTTCTCCTCCTAGAGTAAGTTGAATTTTAAGGGACTTGGCTTTAATGCACCCCGGAAAAGGGTTAATCATACCCCGAAAAAGGCTTAAGTCTACCTTGGAAAAGGGGTTAATGCACCACGGGAAAGGGGGCTTGGGGGTTTAAAAACCCGGGGGAGGGGGAATGAAAATTCATAGGAAGGGATATGAGGGGGTGAATGGGGGCTTGATTAGCCCCCCCTTAGGAAGCTTCCACTTCCTTTATCACGTGGCAGGAGGGGGAAAAAACAATCTGGCGAGGGGGAAAATGGGAAATCTAACGGTGGCGCTATGGAGAGGGAAGCTGGAGGGGATAGGCGGCAGCGGCGGCTGGTGGCGGCAGCAATCGAGCAGGGCGGCGTGTATCTTCTTCTCCTCCTTCCTCGTTAACCGTGCGGCCCTCCCTCTTTAAATAGGGGAGGGGAGGGAATCCTCCCTCCTTGCCTATCAGCATGCATGGCGAGGGGCCTGAGCAAGCTCCAGCGAGGAGCTTGTTAGCCCCCCCACCTCTATCCCCTATCGGATTGCGGCGTCACAGCTCAGCTCATGTGCCGCCATGAAAGGCGAAAAACAAATTTTTTCTTTTACTTATTCAATATATTAGAATAACTATGCTAGGCTATAAGAAATGAAGATGATGGCATGCCTAGTAAATAGATTCACGATATGTTGCTCACCTTTTATCCCACTTTTGATACTTTGAAAGTATAATCATAGGGGTATCTTCTATCTAATTGTTTTGGGTGCAAAGGAAGATCTATAGCCACACCCATACCATCCCTTTGGCTATGGTGTTATCTTAGAATTGCTTATTTCACAAATTGCAAAGAGAGGAGCTATTGCAAGTTAATCGCAACATAATGCACAATGCATTTGTGAAAAATATTGTCTTGTTTAGTACCAATATAGGCTTTGCCAACCAATATGAGATATATTGGAGTGCCAAGAGAGAGGATGGTAGTCAAAAGAAGCAACCTCCCATGCTACAACTTATTGTTATAGGGGGAGAGTACACTTTGTCAACCCTCCTACATCCTCATCACCTCTCCCTTTCCTGGGAAGTAGGTCCTAAATATTCATGGCTCTCATATTTTCAAAAACCTACACTCAACAAACATATTGTAGTTTAGCAAGTTGTTGCTCCTGCTCAACACTAGCTCTTGTAGTGGAAAGATAGTTGACTTGCCCTAGTGGCAATAGAGAGGAGGTTAATAGTGTGTGGCATTGAAGCTACTATGATGCTAGTAACATTAAAGGCTAATACACATTTAGACTTGCTAGTTAGGTGATCATGCATATGGATGGTGCTAGCATGACTTTCTACTCTTATACAAGAGTATGTCATTCAATTTGATGTTCTCATGACTAAGGATTCTTCCTCATGCTTCTCAATTCAAGGGAAGAGGCATTTTAGACAATCTCCAATAATCTAGAAGCTGTAACCAATGTGCATGCATATGAGCACCAAAGGAAGAGAAGAAAACCATACACTTGTATTTGTAGAACACCTTCTTGCATTGAGCTAATCAAGTACATATGGTTACTATTAAATGACTTGAGGAGATCATAACAAGTTCAATTTTTTCACACATTTCAAGAGGACACTACAACATATAACTAAGGTGATTCTGATGGTTGCAAGAGAGAACGAAATTGGTCTTCACAAAGGGTTGAAGGTGCCAACACAAACTCTACAACCAAAGGCAAATTATCAAATTCCATTTCTCCATCGCAATTGTCCTATGCTACTTCTTAGTATATTTCCTCATTAAATGAGATCCTTATTTAGTTCAAAAGAAGACTTACACAATAATCTATCCATGTTGTTCTTTGTATGTAAGTTTATTTCGCAATAGAAATCCATCCACTCTTGCCTGAACAAGCATTCTATGCTATGGAGACAACATTGTGTTGGAAATGTATAATGTTTTTAAGGTTATAAATCCCAACTCTAACATTGCATTTAGGAATATGCTTATGCCATTGTACAAAATCATGTTGTGATTCTTTCTGTTATGCAAGTCTACAGCTATAAGCTTAGTCAAGTTCAGCATAAGCTCTAAAGGAAGATCAAGGTTATCATAATATCTCAAAGCTAATATCCAAAATATTTGGATATCAAGGGATGTACTAAATAAACATCTACTTGAAAGGAGGCCATAGAATGTCCGATCCTATAATAGAAATATAAGGATTTTACATAAAGGGTTTATTTATATCAGTGGCATTTGCATGACCATTGTTGCAAAATGTTTGGGGTCTAGGAGTGCATACACCTCAAAAAGCTAGGTTTTAATTCCTTAAAAATAGATTTTAGTGTCACTATATCTTACATGTTTGATAGGTGATTGCATGCCTATCTATTGACACATCCTACTAGATTCCTACTTTTTAGTGTGGATGGCATAATGGATCACCACATGTGAGTGGAAGCCTATGCATGAAAGAAATCTAGGATCACTTAAGATAAAATTTATTGAAGTAAAGTGCCTTGATCATTCTTGGTGAATGCAAACCCCAATGTGGTCTATACTAGATCAAGTGAATGCTTCATTAAAAAAAGTCTAGCAAACAGATAGAAGCAAGGATCATCTAGTGAATTGTTATGACCATCTACCTCACCCATTCTAGTAGCAATCTTTACAACTTGAAGGAGACAAGATTAAAAGAGTTGAGGATAAACAAATGTGAGAATCTTTAGAGAGTGATTTGTGATAATAATTACAAGAATGTAAAAGACTTGACAAATCAAGAATCCTCCAAAACTCAGTCGGATCAAATCAAGGCACACTTGATCCAGCTTCATCTCTGTGAAGATGATGATGTCCCTACTAAGTTTGCCCAAAATTCGCAAGAGTCAATGGACAACGTCTCCACATCGGGTCTCCACCTTCTTGCTAATATCTAGGCTATGTTATTATTGGTTGCATTATCCCATTCATGGCAACCTTTTATAACCACGAAGGTGTCTGCAAATCTAATCATGCCCACTCTCATTCCTAGTATTCTCCAAGAGAATACTCTCCCTCAAACTGTTGCCATACCTCATCTTCATCATCACAATCTACATATCCTTTGGCCATGTTTGCCTCAAATTTGTGTGAGCCCCCCTTTCACCCAC
The DNA here is from genome assembly GCF_053477565.2 of Lygodium microphyllum. NCBI lineage: Eukaryota > Viridiplantae > Streptophyta > Polypodiopsida > Schizaeales > Lygodiaceae > Lygodium > Lygodium microphyllum. The sequence goes on from NC_141154.1 coordinate 8,081,676, forward strand.
CATCTTTTAAAGGTCATCCACGCCCATGTCAACTTTCCAATCTAGCCCCCGGCAAATTCAAGTTGCACCATTTTTGTAAATTTTGTGGCAAAGTTCGCCATTTGGCTCATGATTGTCGGTCATAAACCTTCGACAAGGAGGACCCAACTTCGATTGACATGGCCAAGCCCATATAGTCGATGAGGAAGACCAAGTTGATTCCTTTGCATCCAGTCTAGATGATTCTTATGAATCTGATCAGTCCAACACTAATGATGCATTCCTTGCATACATGGCGATTGATGTGTCATCCCTCTCCTCTTCGTCTTCCATGTGGGTCTTGGATAGTGGAACCACATGCCACCTCACCTCTTGTTTCGACTGGCTACTTCATTATAAACCTCTACCACCGCCATTTCTTGTCCCCTTTGGAAATAACATCATTGCTCTTGCACTTCAGGTTGGTGTGCTGTGCACATACAATTGATGGATGGCAAAGTCGTTGATATTGACCAAGTATACTATGTTTCCCAATTAGCTGAAAATCTAATTTTCCTTAACAAACTCACTAATGCTTCTACATCTATTGAGTTTTTTCATAATCACTATCTCATTTGTCTTACTCTTTCTAATGGTCATCTTTATATTTCCCAATGTCCTCGTATAGGAAAGCTTTATCTTTTAGGTTCCACTCCACCTTCAACTGAGGCCTATAGTACATCTCATACCCCTATGTCCAACCATTCTACTCTTCTATGACATTATCTTCTTGGTCATTTAAACCTTCAAACTATGCAATACATCTGTACTCATAAGCTTGCTCATGATTATACCTTACCTTCCCATGGTCACATTACACTTTGTGAAGGGTGTATTTATGGGAAGCTTTCAAATAAGACCTATCAGAAGTCCCATACCTTTACTGTTTCTCCATTCTAGCTTATCCATTCTAACCTGTGCGGATACTTGCCTACTCTTTTCGTGTCAAAATTCTACTATTTCATTACCTTTATCGACGACTATACTTGTTTCACTATCCTTCAACTCTTCAAGGGACAAAAAGGCCACTACCATTCTTAAAGCTTTCACCCATTACCATACTTTGGTAGAAAATCAACTTGGTTCAAAGCTGAAGGCCATTCATACTGACAATGGTGGCATGTATGCCAATAATCTTTTTCTTGCTTAGTATTAGTTTCATGGTATCCACCATCACCTTATCATTCCTAAGCACCTGCAACAAAATGGTCTTGTGGAATGGAAAAATAGAACCCTTATGGAATCTGCTAGGTCTATGCTTAAGGTTGCCTCCTTGCCTCCTTCCTTTTGGGATGAGGTTGTTATCACTGCATGTTAGCTTCCAAACTGCGCCTACCATCACTCCATGCAACCCATCCCTTACACCTTATGGTTTTAACACCAACCCACATACAAACATCTTCATATTTTTGGGTTTCCAGTGTATGCTTTTGTGCCTTTCGACACTCGTCACAAATTCGATTAGCATGCCCTTAAGGCTATTCTTGTGGGCTATGGTGAACCATACGTTCTAAAGAGCTATCGTACCCGTCGAAAGTCTCTCTTGACCCATACGGCTCTATTCCATGAGTCCTCTTTAATGTCATGAACTCCTCCAGTCAGGTCCCAACTCCATGTTAGCTTAGGAGTCTCCTTCCAAATCATCCATACCCACCTCTAGTATGTCCTCTAATTTCCATTAGCAAACTCACTAATGCTTCTACATCTGTTGAGTTTTTTCATAATCACTGTCTCATTTTCCTTACTCTTTCTAATGGTCATCTTTATGTTGCCCAATGTCCTCATATAGGAAAGCTTTATCTCTTAGGTTCCACTCCACCTTCAACTGAGGCCTATAGTACATCTCATACCCCTATGTCCAACCATTCTACTCTTCTATGACATTATCTTCTTGGTCATTTAAACCTTCAAACTATGCAATACATCCATACTCATAAGCTTGCTCATGATTATACCTTACCTTCCCACGGTCACATTACACTTTGTGAAGGGTGTATTTATGGGAAGCTTTTAAATAAGCCCTATCAGAAGTCCCATATCTTTACCGTTTCTCCATTCCAGCTTATCCATTCTAACCTATGCAGACACTTGCCTACTCTTTTTGTGTCAAAATTCTCCTATTTGATTACCTTTATCGACGACTACACTTGTTTCACTATCCTTCAACTCTTGAAGGGACAAAAAGGCCACTACCATTCTTAAAGCTTTCACCCATTACCATACTTTAGTATTAGTTGCATGGTATCCACCACTACCTTATCATTCCTAAGCACCCACAACAAAATGGTCTTGTCGAATGGAAAAATAGAACCGTTATGGAATCTGCTAGGTCTATGCTTAAGGTTGTTTCCTTGCCTCCTTCCTTTTGGGATGAGGTTGTTATCAGTGCATGTTACCTTCCAAACAACACCTACCATCGCTCCATGCAAACCATCCCTTACAGCTTATGGTTTTAACACCAACGTACATACAAACATCTTCACATTTTTGGGTTTCTAGTGTATGCTTTTGTGCCTTTCAACACTCGTCACAAATTGGATTAGCGTGCCCTTACCGCTATCCTTGTGGGCTATGGTGAACCATACATTGTAAAGGACTATCATATTTGGTGCCCAACCCGCCGAAAGTCTCTCTTTACTCATATGGGTCTATTCGATGAGTCCTCTTTCATGTCACGAACACCTCCACTCAGGTCCCAACTCCATATTAGCTTTGGAGTCTCCTTCCACGTCATCCATACCCACCTCTAGTATGTCCTCTCATATGCTCTAGGCCTTACCTCCTGCTCTTGGTGGCCTACAACCCCATGTGGTGCCCGCTCCCCCTGCACCTCTTCCCATAGTGCCTACTATGCCTCTCGCGAGGCTGACATATCTATGCGACCCATCCACTAGCCCTCTCCTTATGCAATAGGCAAATCAACACGGTCTTCCCACCTTCATTGGACAATAGTTTACTTGAATTGAGTATGGGTAGCCTTACCTAGCACGTGGCAAGTCTTTCACCCATCAACGCCATGTTCATTCCCTACTGCTATCTAGTGGCAGTCACCCATCCACTTCGGTCTCATCTCAAGACGTGCCTGTTATTCTTTTCGCTAAGAGAATTAATCTCAATGTCGGTTGCCAACAGTTGGCGATTTCATGCCCACTTCCCTTCTATTGCCCCTCACCTTTTCACTTGATTTATCTCCTTTGTCTTCATGCCTTCAACGTTCTTTATCTGATTTATATGAGTCTACCACTCGTATTGATGCTCTTCTTGCTCAACATCAATCCGATGATGAGCTTGTACTTATCTCCTCTGTTACCTCCCCATCCATCAATGTTGATAGTAATTCTATTGATCCCCCTCCTGAGGCTATCGACAGTATTGGTGCTATCCCAGTTGATGATGCCTTGCACAGTAGTGTTGAGGCTCCACTTTGGCATGCTACCATGGAGTTCAAGCTCAATTCACCTCAATCCAATGGCACATGGACACTGGTTCCATGTCCTCCTGATCGGTAACCTACCACCTGTCAATGGCTCCTTCACCATTTAGGCCCACTTACCTATTTTCTCTGATTGGAGATCTCTCGTAATCAATCCATTGGTGTCCTTTACCTTCATCAAACTAAATTTGCCCAAGATATTCTCAAAGCGTTTGGCCCTCATCAGGCCAAACCTTTCCCTAATCCTTTATCACCTTCTATCTCACTTGACGATTGTCGCTCCACCCCTCGGGATCATGCCTATATGCGATAGCTTACCTTTGATATGTTAATCAGGATGCTTTGCTACTTAGTTACTGGCACTTGACCTGATTTGTGCTTTGCCATTAATTATCTCTCATGCTTTATGTACAATCCTGCTCCTAAACATTGGAAAGCATTGTTGCGGCAGGTGATGCACTACCTGCATTTTACTAGTAGTAATTTGGACCTCCATTTTCGACGAGATCGAACTCTTTGTCATCCTTTCCCTTTATTGGGTGGTCTGACTCTGATTAGGGGGGCGAGTATTGAGACCCCCATCGCTCTACTTCTCCGGGTTTGTGTTCACCCTATCTAGAGGACCAGTCACTTGGCAATCAAAGAAGCATATTGCAATGACTTTATCTTTGACTGAAGTTGATTATGTTGCAATGGCTTTGGTTTCAAAGGAGGTTTTATGGATTCAAATGGTTTTAGATAAATTAAACTTAATTGATAAACCACCATTTAAGATTCTACGTGATAACTTGTCATGTGTGTTTTTGGCTAGAAATCCAAAACATTCTAAAAAGACAAAGTACGTTGACATGAAGTACCATTTCATTCGGAAAATGATTGAGAAAAAGAAGCGATGTGGGCTGATTTTCCAATGAAGGCACTACCAGCAGACAAGCATTATGCTTGCTGCAGCAATCTTCGAATGATAAGATTTCAAAATATTAAATGATACTCCCATTACGAGGCCATGTTGTAAACCTGCTTTAACAAAATAATGGTCGCATCATAAAATAACAATATTTACTTAAAACGAATCGATATGCCTGCTCTTTTACAGGTACATCCACTTGTACATTACGCCTATTGGCGGATCATGATGAATTGATCGATTCACTGCTTTAGTAATCTGCACGATCTGTTTTGTCTCGTCTCGTCCCACATGGTTCTCTACAGTGAACTCCTTGCTTCTCACCACCTCTACGTTCACCAGCGCCTTCAGTTGTCAAGTCCTCAGTTGTACGTGCTTGCTCACGTGCTGAATCAGTTGAAATTTGCTGAGCTGTCATTTCCTCCAAATCTGGTACTAGGTGTGTATTTTTGAACTCCTCATGGGAAGGTAGAAGCATTAGGGCTGTCGAGTTGTTGGTTGCTTGTTCGTGCTCAAGTAGAGGCTCTTCATTCAGCGTCAATGAAGGCGGCCACGCAAGCTCTGCAGAATCAATATCGCCCATTTCCTCGTGATCGTCATCCATGGAAGGAGGGAGTTGGTTGAGGTCTATGAACTCCGGCAGTGTCCTTGCTTGCTGGCCCCGAGACGGCAAATTATTAAATGGCTGGTTCTCGCATGAAAACTTCTTAGCACTCCCTCCATCTCTCTCTGCGTGCAGCTTCTTCTCACCGGTCCAGTGGCATCTAGTCTTGTGGTCACCAAGAGCTTGACCACTTGCGAATGCACGGTGGCAGGTGCAGCATACATGGCGTAATTCAATGCTCAAGTTCTGCTTCTGACGTAATTTCATGTCCTCTGATGTGGCAAGCCGATGATTGTGGTCATCCGTGATGTGGAGACCTTCAACTGTCTTAATTGATTCAGGGAAGGATAGGGCAAGGTTCAGGCTACCAAGATCATCATCATCCTTGGTGAGGATCTTCGTACATCTGCCAGTCGTGCCCTTGTCCTCATTGCACGAGTGATCCACAGTAGTACGGAAATCTGCGCCAGCTTCAGGAACACCTCCAACAACCTTAATTCCTGCATCCAATCCACGCCAGCATGGCTGAGTGTCTGCAGCAACAACGAGCTGGTGTTTTGGATCATCAAGTAGCTGCCTTTTTCCAGCTTTCATAGCGACCAGGGTCCGTGCAGCCATGATCATCTCGGGATCAGCAGCTTCCTCATTGATAGACCTGTTGCCAGACGTCGGCATATTGCGGCTGTGATCGGAGCTGGGCGACTCATGATGACTACCTGATGGTGTCGTGGTGCTTCGGCTTGTTATCCAGTTCCTCTCAGAGGGCTTGTGCGTGGGGTGCCTGGTGCAGAAATTCTGGATGTGTTTTTCTTCTTGATCAGCAGCACCTCTCTGCATAAGTTCTGTTTCATTTCTGCGTTTGAGGTCTGCACCAGCTGTGGTGGGTACGCTTTTAGGGTTCCGGATCTCGCACAGCATCTTAGTCCTCTCGTCATGATGACGAGCTATCGAGCTTGTTTGCGGCATAGCCATATTGTCTGGTCGCTTGGATCCTCCAAAGAAGGCTGGATGACGCAACGTCTCGTCCTTGGCGATATCCATCTCCAAGCTCTGAATGTCAGCTTCCTGAATATCGTATCTCTTCTCAACAGTAAGCTTCATCTCCCCGGCAGCTAACTGCCGCTTGGAGGCGACGCGCAGCTCCAGGTGTTGCTGCCTCTTTAGCTCCCTCTTCGCTGCAGCCTCGGCGTACGATGCTCCATGAACTCGCATATGGCCTCTGAGAGCGGGTTGTGAGGGGAACTCCTTGTTGCACTTAGGGCAGACGCACTCTAACAACACATTGGGTTTGTCAGGCGAAGAATCCAATGGCGGGAGACCTGCCATGCCTGCGCTTCTCTTGCCGCAGGGCGTGGTCACAGGTGAAACCGGTCCCTTGTCGTTTGCTGGAAATAGTTGAGGTTCTGCCCCTTTGTTGTCTGCAGCTTCTTCCTTATGACGATCCTTCAATGGCTGTGGTCGTAGGACTTGAACCTTCTACAGCTCCTCTTCTTAGTGATGGTGGCTTTCACGAAAACGAGTGGCAGGCGTGGACTTGCAGAACGCGGACATCTTACTACACCGGCGGGAAGCAATGACCTGTGTGGCTGATCGGAGATCGAATAACGCTAAAGCGAGGAGAAGGAATACGCGGAGATGAAGATGTAGAGAAAGGCAGCGTTTGAAAGCTAGGCGGAAGATGAGGTAAATGTCACGGCTAGAGAGGGAGAAGGAGCGATGGAGAGGTAGTGTGGCAGCTGAGAGATGGAGAGAAACTGCTTGCTGGAGGAAACGATTCGAGTGGAAGAAGGGCAAAGCATGAAAGCACGTTGTTATAAACAAGTGTCGGCCAAACTGACGAGAAGCCCTAATCGGACATTGAAGAAATTTCCTTCCATTTAAAAGCCGATAAAGGGCTATTAGTCTACGGCGCGTATCCGACTATTGTTGTTTACAATCTAGACGAGAAAGATAAAAGGTGCTGCAGAAGCAACACAACTATTGCTCATGGGTTTGCAAGTTGGCAACAATAGGCTGGGAGGAACATTCTATTTTTAGTGTAGACTTGCTAGTGTAAGTTGTAACATCGATCAAGATTTGACATCCATGGGCAGTTTCCAAAAGCACCAGGGATCGTCGCATCAACTCTACGCTTCTCCAGCCTATGATAAACCTTAAGAGCGGACAAACATGTAGTGATATCGAAATATGGATATAATTGGGATTGGATAGAGTCAGGACTCATCAGCCGATGGAGAAATTCTTTTGATGAAAATAAGAAAATGCTATTTTTTTCTTTCTTTTTATAGGAATAAATCATTTGTATTGATAGGTTAGGAACATTAGTAGCTCCAAGTTTTGGTGTCCTTAATTCTTGAGCAACTTACTCATGAATATATGTGTTATATAGAAAGGTGTAATATAAAGGAGTTATTTACAAATGTTTTATTCAAGAAAATTTCAAAAATAAAGATTTCAATAAAGAGACCTTGAATGTTGTCGTGCTGCTATGTGAAAACCATGTGAAAAACTCTAGAGTGTGGTTTTCTTATTGATCTAGAAAGTTAATGCCATTTTAGATATTACTGTTAGTGACCATGGTCCAAAATACTAGATTTTTGAAAACACCATATTGCGGAATATGGGAATTTTCCATAAGTTTGGGACACATGGTCAAATTTTTAGATTTGTCATATCTTAAACACTATAACTCCAAATCAAGCACTCTATAGCTCAATAGATTCCATTTTTCAAGTGTTTTCCAATGATAGGTCACATCATATTGTTTCGAGAAACTTATGGGCATGTTATCCGGGTGCCACCTTTTTAGTATTCAAAAAATGGGAATTGGGAATTCCCAAACTCACTAATATTGTATTTGGACAAGTTTAGCCAATTGTTGATAATTTTGATATTATCTCTTGTAAAAAATCCAAGAACTATAGACAAATTCTAGACTAGGATGACATGTAAAAGAAAGTAGATAGCTTTTAGCCTTTTTTTAGAGGATTTTATGTAAAAAGAGAGATTGGAAAAATCACGTAACGCACGATCGCTATTTTCAGGCAGTAAAAAGCACTTTAAAGTGGGAGATGAAGGAGTGATTTGATAGAGTTCTGGTTAGGTGTCCCCTTATTTTACCCCCCTTTCAGAGCCAATGGAAGTATCAGATTGGCGATCTGAGCAGCATAGAGGAAGGTATTGTTTTATGTATGTTTTTATCTGCAAGAGATTTGTGTTCTCATAATGCAGAAATAAACTGACAAGCTTCAACTCTATGAGTATTCTTCTACATCTCCTATTTCTTTTTGTCAGTATTCTTCTACATCTCCTTTTTTTTTTTGTCAATATTCTTCTACGTCTCCTATTTCTTCGAACCCCTTCTCTTCCATCTACTCCTCTCCTTGAATCTCCCTTCATCAGGCTGTCTCTTACCATCGCAGTAGACTTTCGACCCCAAACACTCCGACAACACACGTGATGTAGAGGATATATATATAGTAACTTCCTCGAGACTTAATTTTGTTGATTTTTGCACATGGGAATCGATGCTAATAAGCTATATAGGCTTCGACGTTTTCTAGCAAGTAGGAATTGGTACAAACAAGTTGGAGAGACTCCCAAACTAGAAAGAGTCATTTGGAAACACTTTGGGCATCAAAACCATGATTTTACTTAGGAGTCCTACATATCTCTATCAAGTTAGTTGAGCGATGAGTACTTAGGAGCTAGGAAACTGCAATGTAGTAGGTTGTTCCCTTTATTGGACTACTAATAGAATAGTGTGGCTCACAACTGCCACCCCTCCTTTACATGCATCTAATGACATAGGGTGGAGAAGTGTTCCCCCCCTAAAGATGAGTTGCCCACTGGCAAATGTGGCATTGTTGAGAAAAATGCTAAAATTGATATGCATCCAATGGAGGCCTCTATACAACAAGATCTCAAAGCCGTTGGCACAAAGGATGATGTAGCTACTATAAAAGGGAGAGGAGAAGGTATTTCAATAGCCTTCTCTTTTGCCATACTTAACTAGAGGTTTGCCTTATATGATTATGCATGCTATGGGATGGGTTGCCTTAGAATGGGAATTTAAGAGATAGTTATCGATAAAATTTAAATGCACCCAACATGTTTTCATTCCAATTTAGCTAATCCGTACAAGCCTCTTTTTGCATTGGGATATAAACTTAAGAGGTATGTGTTGCTTAACATTGTAGCTAGTTTCAAGGGAGATTCTATATAGTTTCCACCTTAGTCATCTAGCTCTAATCCAAAAGGTATCGTGCTTAGTGATTGACTAGTCTCTATGGCTTTCCAAGGCTTATTTGATAGCTAGAAGGTGAAACCATTGCCATAGTTGAAACTTTTGGAAAGCTCCTCCATGTTCAAAGAATTGTCATGGGCTCATGCTTTTAAAGAGTCAAGTGGGCATTGTCTAGGCTCAAAGAAATAAATGTCAAGGATACATCTTCAAAATGTATGTGTATTACCTCAATTTACTAAGAGATGTTTTATTTGATGAGATTTGAGCAAATTAAAAATGTTATAGATTCAAAAGGGAGTTTTCGTATTCAAACTTTAAAAATACATGGTTTTAATTTCCTTAAGGAAGAGGATTCAGTTTAACATACCATAACATGTAAGTAGAGCCTTTCTAAATACCATTAAAGTGTCACTACAACAGAAATGAGGCATAGACGCGCAAAGTCGGGCGCGTCTATCATTGCGTCTATGAGTGCGTGTAAACGTGCATGTAAATAGACGCGAATTTTGCGTCTATATATCCGCACAAATAGACGCTAATATAGACGCGTCAGTAGACGCACAATTATTTAACCACCTAAAATTGCAATTCACATAATTAAAAAACCAAAGTTAATAATTATTTAACCACCTGAAATTGATTCTTGAGTATGCATGTGTGCACATGATAAAAACCATAGAATTAAGAATACACATTGAATCATTGAATTAAAAAAATAGAGTTAATAATTACTTTTTCATTACTCTCTAATGAATGGCAGTTCCTCCAGTTGATAAGCCTAATATAAGTAATTAGTGGAAAGGGACAGAAACCTTACAATTAGTAGCAAGCATTGCAATATGTATCTCGTAATTTCTCTACGTACTTGAAGATGATAAAAAATACTTCCTTTTTATTATGGAAAATTCAATTTAGCTTTAAACTTGACTATTGATTCTTGAGTATGCACATGTGCGCTGATAAAAACCATAGAATTAGGAATACACATTGAATCAATAAGCAAATTAAGTATGTTACAGTGAATGATCCATGTCATCTTCAATGAGATCAGCCCTTGCTAAACTATCTACTTCTAGGTCTATGTTACCAAGAGGTAACAAAACAAATAGGTCTATCCCACTATCAGATGTGTTGCTATATTGCTCAATAACTTCATCAATATCATCGACAATCACGTTATTGTCTTCTTCTGCGTTTCCTTGAACATCCTCGCGAGGTTTATCTTGTACTATATCACGCATATCATCCATTATGGTATCATCATGCACATCATCATTAATTGTTGGATTGTCATCTGCTATCTCCATGTCGGTAATATTACCATATGTTGGTTTTGAACGATTAGATATAGGGATGACATACCACCATCGGTTATTGTTTACCATTGGATGATACACAACCTGTATTTGAAAAACAAAAGCAAAAACTTAAGTACTTATTATATTGTGTATATGTATCACATGTATACATATAAAAAAATTAGCCTTTGCATAATTACCTGCTCGCATTGTTGAGGTAGTACTAATGTGTCATTCTTATTTTGGCGAAATTTTGTAGAGTCAATGATTACAAAACCACTTGGATGACGTCTGATTGTGCAATGCTCACCATTTGTTACCACTTCTTTAAACCACTTCACATCCAGTACATATATAAAGAATTGTCTGAAGTCAAGCTTCATAATATCTTGGATCAAGCCACAATAACCTTCCATGGTACCATTGGCATCCTCGAAGTGAGCAAGGACACCACAATCTTGGATATTTCTCTTTTCATCTATACGTTGAGTTCGAAGATGTTTACCCTCACACCAAAGTGCATTGAATAATGTGCACTAGTAGTAAAAGATAAAATATCAAACATGTCAATTATTTATATAAAATAAAACTTATAGAAACAAATTAATTGATAGTATGTCTCACCTTTGATAAGCAACCTCGTGCGTATTCCCACCCTTCTTGAGATATATTAATTTCCTCCTATTTTTCCATTCTCTCTATTTTCTCATGTAACCAATCTATATCAATATGACATGGGAGCGCATTTAGATGATCTGGAAATGAGACATTACGTCCATATCTAGTGCGAAATTCTTGTCTTTCGCTTTTTCTTCTTGCCCTTGCTTCATTATATAGTGTCACCCATTTTCTCATTACATCACTATTGAGCACACAAAAACTATTTAACTTACGAAGTTCTTCTTTTGTTAGCACTTTACTCATTTCTTTTCCTTGAGGTACTATCGAGGTCATCCTCAAGTCTTCATCATCTTTCCATAGTCGTGGTTGAGAGGGATCCACTTCAGCAAGATATTCAGAGATATAAACAAGGGATGATTGCACTAGCCAACCCTCAGCCATGCTTTCCTCAGGCCGTGCTTTTTGCCTCACAAACTCTTTTAAGGTTTTCATGAAGCGCTCAAGAAAAAACATCCACCTTACATGAACTTCCCCAGAAAGTGCGATCTCATCAATCAAATGTACGAGTAAATGTAATTGAGTAGTTAAAATGGATCGAGGAAAATTTTCCTCCACCAAACAAACCACCTCAACAGATAATACTCGAGCATCTTGCAATGTGTTTGGATCAATTTCCTTCGAGCTCACGTATTTGTCAAGATGTATTTGAGAATTGTTTATTTTTGTGTAGAAATTCAAAGACATATAATGAAAAAATACAATGTTTATACACCGCACAAGCTCTCCCATCTTGTAAATGATATCACGTACATCTTTGGATACACAATGGGATATGCTAGTAGAAAGTACGAACTGAATGTAAACAATATTCATAGATCAAATGATTAGTTGAGGAAAAAGTCATCATACCCCAAAGTTTACACATAGTTACTCCACTAATTACTATATTCATGGTTAGAGATACCCTTACTTGAATCATTTTGTGCCAATCGTGGGACTTCAAACCAGATAGTTGCTCCACACCTCTTTTCTTTTTCTTTATGAAGGCTCCCTTGAGAGATCTCATACATCCTGTGGGTGTTCGAAAGCTATATATTTGTTCCTTCACTATTTTTTCATCGTTCTTTGACAACATCCAAGGTGCATGGGGTAGCTCAATCTTTCCTCTGGGTCCAATGCGTGGCCAGGCTCGTCTAATGCGACCAATGTTACGTAAATCCTCCCTTACATTAACTGAATCACGAGTCCCTATCAAGTGATCCCATAATGTAGATACAACATTTTTGAATATGTGCATGGGGTCCAACAGGTGATTGATCTTGAGTTCAATCCAGTACGGAAGACAAAAAAATATAGAGAAGTATCCAAACTGACATTACTCCATCCATAAATTGTTTGCAAGTTAAGTATCTTGAGGGACGCATGAAGAACGGAGTACGTACAACCTTCATACAACGAAGTAGATGATGCTATATATAGTGGATCATTTGGCTTCGCAGAGTGACCTTCTTGCTAAACCGGTTGTGAAAATAGATGGTGTACCATGTTGTCCAAAATCTCATCCTCTACAACTTGATGGGGCATTTCATGAGGGCTACTATCATGGTCATCAGTCTCTACTCTTCTTGAAGACTCTACCTCTCGCGTTGACGTTTTGTAGCCTCTCGACACCGGGGGGGAGCATCTGAGGATGTGGCACCGCATCTTGCTCAACCACAAAAGGGATTTTCATGTACGTTGATATATAATTCCCGTAACATAGACTAGCAATCTTAGTGGTAAAAAAAAAACCGGTGATTTTTCTTGGTCCCATTCTCCATACAAGCTGAGGTGTGACATTGCGATTCGACATGCTCGAAAAATACACCCTCGACAATGATCACACATGCATTTAATTTTTCATCGTAGCCATACATCTCGATTATGAAGACGCAATGTTTCATCCTCACTTGAGGATGTGCTCATTAACTCATCAGCATGCACCACACTAGGTGATGACGATGACATGATTAAACCTAATAATTCATGACAACATCAAATTAAAATATTTGTCATTCATATGTTTACATAAGATCTCAATTTTAAATACACAAAAATCATCATAAATACATTAAAACTTATGATAAGAATTCACTATTAAAACTTATCTTAAAAACAAAAAATTATGATAAAGCCTAAATGTGCGTCTATATTTGTGTTTACCTACGCGTCTATATTAGCGCCTATTTTCGCGTCGATATTTGCGTCTATCTTCGTGTCTATCGGAAAAATAGACTCGCATATACACGCAAAAATAGACGCACACATCAAAATTCAAACCATACTTAAAATCATTTCTTTTCAAACTGCGCCTTTCCTTTCCTGCGTTTTTTGCGGTTCTGAAGCTTGAGTTTAGCTGACATGCAGTCTCTTCATGCCTTACCTAGTCTCTTCATGCTTCACCTCCTCATGACTCACCTCTTCTTTCATTTCAAACACACACGAAGGGAAAAAGGAAAGCCAAGGAGAGGAAGAAAGAGAGAACAAGAGAGAGGAGAACAAGAAAAAGCAGCAAGCAAGCAAGCAAGCATCAAGGGAGGGTAAGTTACCAAGGAGAGGAAGAAGGAGAAGGAAGAAGCGCCACCACCTGCCACACCAAACACCCAAGGTGAGTCTCTCTCTCTCTCTGCTCTGTCTGTGTATTTAGGATTTGTGATTCCATTATGTATTGCATTTTGTAAATCATCAATGGCGGTCATCGGGCTAAAATCAGCCGACCGAGCGCGTCTGATAGCGCATCTACATTTCAGTGTAGACGCAGATATAGACGCGAAAAATGTTTCCTCTCATAGCGTCTGAGGGCGTGTCTTAGAGCGCGTGTGCTCTGCAGTCTACACGCGATGATACACGCGCTGGACAGAAGGTTAACCTGCATTCTACACGTGATTATACACACACATTGACCTGGAATGTGCGTCTGATAGCGCGTCTGTGCTGCATCTTAGATGCGAATATAGATGCGCTGGACAGAAGGTTGACCTTGGGGGCGTGTCTGAGGGCGCGTCTAACTTGCAATTTAGACACGGGGATACGCACGCCAGGTCTCCCAGTTCTGATTTAGTAAACAATATATTTTTGCAATGATGAATGTGACCAATCCCATGTTTGTGTTTATCAGTTTTCTTGTTTATGAGAAGCATTAGCACTTAAGTTTTATGCTCAATGTCTAAAGAAAGCTCTTTAAAAATGTAGGTAATATATGATTTTTTGTATGCAAATAAATTTGTATTTTTCCTGTGTTTTTTTTGCAAATGTCGTATCCTGGTTCATCTAGCAATGACCTGGATTTGGATCACATGAATGATACATTGGTCTCCTTTCGCAGGGGGGTCAATGCATTTTTTGAAGGTTTTCCTAGTAGGGAAGACTTCATGGGAGAGATGACCAGACACCTTGGTCGCTCTCCCACAACGGGCAAGGTGTTCAGTGTCATGTCTGGAATGCCTCTTACGTCTTTGCCTGGCACTACTTCCCAAACTCCACATGCAGGTACTCCACATGCAGGTACTCCATATGCAGGTTCTCCATATGCAGGTACTCCACGTGCAACACCTATACGTGCATCGACTGAAGCACAAGCATCTGCAGAAGCACATGCATCTGTAGAAGCTCGTGCGTCCAGCGACGCAGAGGGTAGTCCACAGAAGGGAGGAGGGAGAGTCGAGGGGGAGGACGAGGCTTGTGTGGGGGTTGCCGAGGAGGTGGCGAGCGATCACCCTCACCAGTAGATCACGTAGAGGAGGTTGTACGCCAATACTATAAAGTTACAGATGTTGGTGGCATCTTTCATGATGATGAAGGAAGGGATGTAATGGCGTACATGAGAAGCGTCGTGCATGCGACGTATAAAGATTGTTTCATTGCCTTCAAAAATCAAAAAAGCAGCTTGTGGCAGGAGGTGTTGAGGGCAGTCCATAGGAGGTATCCAAATCCTGAGGGTCAGCAATTCTTAGATGATTGGGGACGCACAAAAGTGAGGGATATGCTTCACAACAAAAGATCCCACCTCATGACACGGGCCAGGGACTCACTGTGGAGGTACGAGGAGGGGCGTGGAGCCTATAGCCAACCACCTATGTGCCACCGCATAAAGTGGAAGAAAGCCAAGAAGAAAGCAGCAGAGAAAGTGAAGAGTCACCAGCACGCCGAGATGCGACGGATCCAAATGGAAACCATGGGATCGTCGCATTACGGATTGGGCGGCAGAGAGTCGTGGGAGGCAGAGTTTGTAAGTATATTATGATTTCTAGTTTTTAAAAAATTATATTTCTTTCAATTCTTTATATATTTTATTCTAATATATTGTGACTCATAACTATTTGTATATATCTAAATATTTTGCAAACTACCATCGTTGGTAGGATACCTACTCCTAGAGAGGTAGGTTACCATCGAGACCATAACGGTACAGCCACATGGCTTCACTTCTATGAGGAGGGTCTCATCACTGAGGACCAATACAACTGGGCCATGAGGATTCGACAGCCAGAGGAGATATGTTTTTCTTACTTTCCTATTAAAAGTATAGCTAATTATAACTTTTTCTCCACCTTGTCTATGTAGGCAACCTTGATCTTTTGTGTGGTAGGCGAACTCGGATGTGGAGCATAGCGAGGAGGGGAATAGCGACGAGAGTAGCCATGGTGGTACTAGCGAAGATGTTTCCTCTTCAGATTCGTAGAGGAGCACCATACCTCCTCATGAGGCCTTATTTTCTTGTATATGTATGATCCATCTTTGAGCCTACTGCTTGCGGCCACGCTTTAGTTCGCTAGCACTTAAACTTCCCATATAAATGCTTTTGATATATAATGAATACATGGACTTTTATTTTCAATTCTCGTGCCCGTAAGATACATTGTCTTGTTCCCAAATGCACTCTGGTTTTGTTTTTCTAGTTCTGTTTTGCACGTCTATCCGCGCGTCTAAATTACAGATAATTCGCGTTTATACGCATGTCTATAATGCAGATTACACGCGCTTATACACGCGCTTCATAATTCAAATTTAAAAAAGAAATTAAATATCTTTTTTTAAAAATGACATTTTTTGAGAAGCCGTTCGTGTCTACCAGTGCTTATAAAAACGCGTCTACCAGCGTGTCTATATGCGCGCGTATATGTGCGTTTATTGCACGTCTATTTTTGCGTGTAAATTCATTGATACATGTGATTATAGACGGGAAATAGTAGACACACAAATAGACGGGCGGATAGACGCACCCGTAATTAAAAAATCGTGTCTAAATGTGTGTCTATGAGGCCTTTTTGTTGTAGTGTGTGCATGTAATATGTAGGAGTACTTTTAAGTGCAGCTCCAAGAGAATGGACCGCTTGAATCTCTTATTGTTTGTTGCCAATGGAATGGAGGTTGTTGTAGGTGTGAGACTTCCTACCTTGCAAGATGTCTGCTACAAATGTAGAGAATTTAGCCATTCGACCAAAAATTTGCTACAAGCTTTCGAATTTGTAAATCAACAAGGAAGTGGTTAATACTAAAGCTTGCATGTAGAGAATTGAGCCTTTTTGTCAGTACTTGTAGAGCCAAAGTAAACTATCATTTTCTACTTTCTCCAAATCTTGCATGTTTACACTGGAATAGATCATGGTTATAGTGACAAAAAATAAGATGCAAATAAGGATGGAAATTTTTGCCCCCATGTTTGGAGTTCTCAGTGGGTATTTTCCTCAATCTCATCAAAGTGTATGAGGTTTTTTTTAAAAACGTTGTTAGAATCACCGAAACAAAGAAAATATTGTCACATATTTTGATATATATTTTGACAAGTGCAAGGGAAAAATGTTGTCACTCATAGTGATGATTATAGAGAAAAAGGAAATTTGGTAGGAAACTATCTCTTTGTAGGATTAGATTCCTACTATTCATGTTTGAAATACTCTCTCATATGAAATTATGTTTGTATATATATTTAATGCAATGATAATATCCAAACAAAACTACTGGTAACAAGTACAAGTTAACAATAAGGACATGGATCACAAACTAAGAAATACACATATCACTAAAATGTAGATAATATAAACTTTGTATAAATATTCCTAGAAAAAAGTATGTACATAAGAAACCTTAAATATGATGAGATCTCTAATTAGAGATTGTCATAGCAATCACGTAATAATAAAAGAGATATATTTATGTTCACTTTAATCAAATATGAAATGAAAGTGAAATAAGAAATCTATAATAATTATCTCTCCTCCCCTTGGATGTGGTGTTTGCTTAAGTTAGTGTAGAATATGTAACAATGCATAGTGTCTGTTTCGAAGCAGAACACGTGGCAAATCTAGCAAATCAAACATCTCATGCATTAAATACAAACAACATTATAATATATAAGAGGATTTGAAAAACTCAATAGATTGAGAAAGACAATAGAAAAATGAACGATTGGGACCAACCTCCCTCATGGCATTTTAAAAATGTATAAAAATGGGATCTTAAAAATACGATTTTTCCAACCCATGTGATGTACACATATAATTCATGAGTCACTTACCCAAGGCAAGAAACAATGCTATGTTGTGGTTTCCACTACAAAGGCTAAATATGTAGCTGCATCTTTAGGAGCTCGAGAGTTAGTACGGCTGAGACAACTTCTATCAGATATTGGCCATCCTCCTCTCTCCAACACACCACTTTGATGTGATAATAACTGAAGTGCTATTAGTCTTGCTAAAGATTATGTTCAACATAACAAGTCTAAACACATTGCTATGCATTATCATTATGTTTGATATTGATGCCTCGAGGCATATTCCACGGTGAATTCTATGAGGTTTTGTGGTGGATTGCGTAAAATTATATTTATTTATTGAGGCTCGTATACAAGGTGGATTTCTTGTGTGAAAAGTCAATGGGGACACCCGTCCTTTTTCGAGCATCACGTTAATTCAATATGCAAGTGGGTGATTCCGCAAAATACATATTTAAATTAATGCACGTTATGAGTTTAGAGTGCGCACTCACATTAAATTAAAGTTAGAACAGAGTTCCAACCTATTTATTTATTTTGTAGCTAAAGACTGCTAGATATTTACTCTTGTCGATTTAATTTTATTATTTTCTAACAATTGTAAATACTTCAGTTGATGTGTAGAGCAGGCGACGGTGGCGTTGGAAAGCACTGTGAGTGATAACGTGTATTCATGGCATAAGATATGTCAGGTTTGTACTATGAATGGATAGTAAGAAGCATAAGGACAATGAGGTAATTGTGAAGTTGGGATGATCAAGCCATAGATCAAGTGAGAAATATCCATATCTGCCTTCTCCATGCCCATGTGTAATCATGCCCATTAAAGAAATTGGTAGTTGAGTAGATGTTCCAATCTCTTTTGATGAAAGCCTTAACCTAAGGATAACTGTCTTTTGCTACTCCATCTTATCATGTATGATGCATATGTTTTTCTCTAGATATAATGCTAAGACCAAGTGCCAATTATAGTATATGTTCCTACAAATTTGTTGTTGTAGCATGTGACATTGACACTTTTTTAGAATCATATTTTGCTCTTGAAGACACTTTTTTGTTTCAAGTTGCTCTTTGATCTTTGAGCAAATACTACATTTGGAGAATTCACTTATCTTTGCTAAGGTTATATGCTTGAGCTGTGCATTCTCCAAACATGATTCAAGATGGACAAGGACATTTTCTTACATCTAATACCATTCAATGTTGCATTTATTTTTACCCATATAGCCACCTACTTGTGAACAAACACCATATTGGGGAATATGGGAATTTTCCATAAGTTTGGGACACGTGGTCAAATCTTTGGATTTTCCATAACTGGAATATTATAACTCCAAATCGAGCGCTCTATAGCTCATTAGATTCCATTTTTCAAGTGCTTTTCAATGATAGGTCACATCATATGGTTTTGAGAAACTTATGGGCATGTTATTCGGGTGCCACCTTTTTAGTATTCAAAAAATGGCAATTCGGAGATTCCCAAACTCACTAATATTGTGTTAACATATAGGATGACCACTTGTGTCTTCCTTGATTGATCTTGCATTGTTCTACTCTTATGTGGCATTTGCTCTACATTCTTCTTAACAAAGTCTCTAAGGATGGCTCTTCCCATCTATGTGTGATCCCAAGTTTCTCTTAATACACCCATACTTCTATGCATTTCCCTCCTCAGGCCATGCTCAAATTGTGGTTTGCACCTATAAAAAGATGTCTTTGAGATTCATTGAATCTCATACCATGCCCTTCCACATGCCACTTGTCCATTGAAGATGAAGGTGTATTTTCTTGTCCCCACATTATCAATCCTACATGATAATTCAAACATGTCATAAACATAGTTTGTGCAATCTTCAAATTGCAATCCCCAAAAGTATTTTTATAATTGTTGCATTGATTCTCAATTAGCAAACTGACAACACTTTTCTCAGTAGCAATCAATTGTGGAAACTTGTGAAATTGAGTCCATAAAAGTCCTCAAGTTTGTACCTTTAGGGACAATAATTTGAGGCTTTCTATTGACCATACAATATGATATTTTATGAACAAAAATAGGTTTTTTTGCAAAAATAGAATATTCATTGGTATCTTCCATGTTTTTTGCACAAGCATTTGTAGAGAATACCTGAATATATAATGGTTGTTGTAGCAGCGGTATTCCATTATCAAAGGTGACCTGTTTGATAGGCCATCTTTCCAAAGTAACACAATGGAGGCGGTCACCTATATATGTTCTTTTGGTTTGATGAAGGGCTTTATCTACCACCACACCAATATCCTATTCTCCCAGTATTTCAAATTTTATCACATCATATGGAAAAGCCAATAATATAAGCCTTGTCCCAACACACATCGTATTGCCTTCTATCCATATCATCACTCTATGTTCTCTCTAAATTTCAGGAATGCTAAGCACATCAATATCCTCAGAAGGTAGGACATGCAAGGCCAAAGCTCTCTTGCTTGAATAGTGTGAACGATATCCAAATGGAATTGGAATTGGAAATTTTTTTGGATAGAAAGGAAAGTTTGACACATCTTTCACTCGTTACAACTAGTAATATTCCACATTCTTTTGGTGGCTTGTACATGCTCAAATTGTGTTTTGTACCTGTAACAAATGTATTTGGGATTCAATGAATCTCATACCATGCCCTTCCACATGCCAGTTGTCCATTGAAGATGAGCTTGTATTTCCTTGTTCCCACGTGATCAATCCTGCATGCTGATTCAAACTTGTCATAAACGTAGTTTGTGTAGTCTTCAAATTGCAATCCCTAAAATTGTTTACATAATTGTTGCATTTCTTCTCAACAAAGGGTATTATATTTAGTGAAATTTATTGAATTATATTTACAAAAGGAGTTTTTTAATTACAACTTTAAAAAATTTCGTAAGTATATATCCATCAAAGAATGGGAATTATTTTTGGGAAATTCACTATATCTATATTCTCTATATCCTTATATTTGAATTTTTCCTTAATCAAACATTATTCTTTTCTATTCAATTTATAAGTAACCCCTTTATATGGGACCCTTCTATATGTAAAAAGTGTGTAAAAATGGCATTTTTTAAATTCCTTATGTTGAATTCATGTGATGCATACATATATTTATGACTAACCTCCACGGGGAATTATTAATAATTACAGAAAAGAGGTAAGTGATATCAAATAAAACTTCTCTATTTACTACCATAATATAGATGTGTGTGGCCTCTATATTTGTTGATAGATTTCTATGCATGGTGAACTCAATACACCTTTTATACCAACTTATAGTCCCATACTAACATTGCAAATGGATAGATAGATAGACCAAAGATGTAATGAATGAAAGCCATGAGGAGAGAGGAGAATGAGTTGAAGAGAGAAAATGAGAGAAGGAAGAAGAGAAAGAAAGACTAGAAGAGGAGAGAGAAAGAGAGGAAACATGGGAGAAAGAAGGAAGCAAGGTTGAAAGCAAAGAGACGAAAGAGGGGAGAAAGTACAAAACTATTCTAAAATACTGTTTAGTTTGCAAGCAAGGGGTTGTCAGATGGGGGCATAACTAGCTAGTCTTCAGCTGATTGGGAATCTTGAAGGTAAGGAAATTCATTGAAAATAGTGGCTGGGCACTAGGAGGCTTCTTCCCGGGGTAGAGACCTTGCCATTTGATGAAGTACTCCTTCATGGATCAAGATCTTAGGTGTCTAGTTGCCCAATGATTGCCTCAAGGATATAGTGAATGATACCTTCTTCGTCTATGGGGGGGAGCTCTTCCACATAGGCCACTTAGGTGCCAATGAGGGGCTTCAACTAGCTAACATGAAACACATTGTGAAGCTTGATAGTAGAGAAAAGCTCTAACTAGTAGGGCATGTCACCAACTCTCGTAAGGATTTGATAGGGGCCATAGAAATGGTGGGCTAGCTAGTTATTTTTTCCCTCTTTGAGAGTGAAGTAACAGAACTTAAGCACTTTCAAGAGAACCAGTTCCCCTTCTTGGAATTCCAAATATCTTCTTTCCTCATCAGCATAGAGTTCCATGTGAGTTTGTGCCTTTTGAAGATTCACTCTGCATTGCTAAAGCAGGGAGCGTACATATGATCCGACTCAGCTTTTCTCTAAGCATCGATCTTATCATTGAATAAGAGTGTAGGGAAGGGAACCTTATACCTATATAATACCTCAAAAGGGAAAACCCCAATGCTAGAGTGGGTGGATTTATTATAGGCAAACTCAGCACAGTGGAGCTATGTATCCCAAATATGATGTACATCATGGAAAAAGAGCCATAAGTATGTCTCAAGCAATTAGGTAAAGATTAATCAAAGACTCATCGATGCTTAATACTTTAGATTCTCATATGCTGCTTATGCTATGCATGGAATCATCGAATAACAACTAGGTGCAATTAACTACGCTTGATACAAGAACTTTGCAAACTCCATCTTTGAATATTTGAGATGTGATTTATCCTTTTCAATGACCTATTCTACCCCGAAAAAGTATGGAGCCTAATGTATCTCATGTGAGAATCAAAGCAAGCATCTATGAATTTGGAAATAAATTGCGTACGATCGGTACCGTCGTTGGATTGACAGTGATGCCTTCACCCGAACCTTCATTGCTAGTTGTATGATTGCCATCCACACATAACATTCTTCTCTTGGGGGCCATCCTCTGCAAATAGATTTGAGAGATACGAAGGAGAAATGGATTTTGAGATGGAAAAGCATAACAGAAGGTGACTTAGTTGAAGAGTGAGATAGGGAAAATTGAGCTAACTCTCTCCCTTGCAACCTCTCGAGGTAACTCCTCTCTCTCTCTCTCTCTCTCTCTCTCTCTCTCTCTCTCTCTCAAGCTCCTTCTCGCAATCTCTTGGAGGGTTATCAGTCTATCTCTCTCTCGCAGCCTCTCAAGGGCTCCTTGTGCTCTCTCGTGCCTCCCATGCCTCATATTTATTGCTAAACAAGAGAAGAAGTGAGAGGAAGAGCTCTTTGTAGAGGGGATCTTGGAAAAATTAGTGATATGATGCTCAAATCATAAATCTGATGGTAACGAGGGATAAACAAGAGAGTTTTATATATCATGGATATGCATGAAACGAGGGGTAAAGTGAAGTGTATTCGGCATTGATGAAAAGGGAACTTCCAAAATACAACTTGTGATGAAGATAATGGTCTTCATTTGCGAGGCATATCTTAATCACCGTGTCCCATGTCCTTGCTCTCAATGTAAGCTGGAAATTAGACGAAAACATCGATTGTCTATAGAACATGTACAACGCTTTAGCAAGTTTCAATCAGAGATGATTGATCATGCAATCTCAGATTTTGAGCAAACGGTAAAAAAAGTGTATGTAAATCATGTATTGTATTCGCAATGTAATTGAATATCATAAACAAAAACATTGGATATGTCCATAAAATTTATTATAGGGAGGTGACATCTCATCCCAAAGAGGAGTGCACCCTTTATAGCTAGTTACAAGAGTTCGTGGGCATGCGATGGATGGAGTGCTTGAGCCAATCCACCACTTGGAAGGCTACCCAATCTATGCCCTCAATACCAGAGGAGACAAGCAGTCTTCCAAACTTTCTTACAATCTTGGAGCGTGAGATGGAGGCAATGATCGATGCATTGATGCCCATGGATGTCAAGACATCTGATCCGCTTAGAGAGGAAGCCTCCATACCATTATATGATGGATTTTGAGTATTTGTCTTGGAGACACTACTTGCACTTCTAAGTGTGTAAGAAAAATACAGGTGGAGCAATGTGAGTATGATCGAGTTATTTAGGTACCTTCTACGTACGCTTTATTGATTTCTTTTCAGCACCATCATTAAAAAAAATTATTCTTTTTCAAGGTGTTGTATGATTTCTTTTAAAGTTACTATCGTTTCATATATAACCACTTGTAAATATCATACCTAAGTCTTGTGATGATGCATGATATGTTTTACGAAAGCTTGGCATGGACTACAACAACATCCATATATGTATCAACGATTGCGTACTATTTTGAGGAGAATACGAGACTACGAAGACATGTCCAAAGTGCGGTGCTGATAGGTATGGACAGGACATGCAAGGGCAAAGCATCCCTCAAAAATTTATTCACCACTTTCCACTTATTCCCCATATACATCACATGTCTTTATGTCCGGCATGGCGAGCTTGATAACATGGTATGCACAGAATAGATCCACAAATGGAGTCCAACGAATATTAGTGCATTTACGCACATGGAGCCACATTGACTGTACCTTTCTAGTCTTAGCCAAGGAATCTTTGGCTCAGTCTTTCTATGGATGGCCTGAACCCATTCGGTATGTGCTCAACTTCTTATATAGTATGGCATGTAGTCCTTGTTAACTACAACATCCCTCCATGGCTTTCTAAGAAGAAAGGACACCTCATCCTTAGCTTGCTCGTTCCTGGCCGCTACAAAGTCAAGAATATGGACGTGTATCTTCGTCCACTAGGCGATGGTCGACGGTCCGCCAGTATACGAGCCATTCTCATGTGGACCATATATGACTTTTTGGGATTCAGGGGGTGCTCAAGTAAGTAGGCTTCCATTCTCATTAGTAGTATCTATCATAGCTTCTTTCACTTTGTATTCACTAGATAAAGGTGTTGGGATAGGTATGGTTACCTAAGGTTATCATGCATGTCCATTGTGTGGGTCACAATAAGAGTCCCAAAGGTCACGAACCATGAAGAATATGGTATATCAAGGACACGCTGCTTTCTTAGTGAAGGGTGATGAACTGAGGGAAGGTTATCTTCGACGCCCTTCAACAGGAATGAAAGCCCAAAGTTAGTACTAGCTGAAAATAATCCAGATGGAGTCACACCTAAATGGAATGCGACAGTTCTCAATTTTCTATGAGTTGTCGTATTGGACCCACTTACAAATCAACTACTTGTTGGATCCCATGCATATTTTTAAAAATGTGGACAACTTACTATGGGACCACATCACAGGAAAGAAAGACACTACACGGGCACAAATGGATTTGAAGGAGGTAGGCAAGATGGAGGGGCTTTGGCCACAGTGGAATGCTGATAGTCGCTTGTAGCTACCTCGTGCTCCTTGGGTTTTTTCCACTAAGGAAGAGTGTATTGTGAAGCAAATTATCAAGTCTATCCGCACTCCAATGGGTATGATGCATTCGTTTAGGTCCCTATTTTCTAAAGACGACCAATTATCAGGGCTAAAATCCAATGATTGGCATAAGATATGTCAAGTTTGTACTACGAATGGATTGTAAAAAGCACAAGGACAATGAGGGAATTGTGAAGTTAGGATCATCTAGCCATAAACACTACAAGATATAGGCCTTATACCGACGTTAAAAGCGATGAAAATGTTAATAAAGAAATTTGTCCCCGTCATCGCAGAAAGCATCATTATTGGCGATACCATAGAACAGTCAGTATTAGCGTCGTTATAAGTGTCGCTATTTAGCGAGGATGATGCTGATAATGACGCTTTCTGATGCTAATAACGATGCTAATAGCGACGCGTGCAGTAAATTTGTGATGCTAATAGCGATGCTAACAGGGGAAAAAGAAATTGTGGTGCCACATATAGCACTATGTGCTTTATTTGGGCCATACAAAATAGTTTCATAAATGTGTACAATGCTTGTATGAATAAAGACAAAGTGTACTTAAATCATAACACTGATACATGAATAAAATACATGATCACATAATGAAAGCAGCTGGTACTATCATGGCAAGATATCACTACTATATAGAAAATTTCTACATAGATCACACGTGACCAAAAAAGAAGGGCATATGAGCTCCAAGGATCCAAGGGCGAGGTATAGATCTTCGCCATCAGAAACCTTGTCCCATCGCAAAGGAGCATTAAACAGACTCTGCAAAAAAAAGAAACAACTACGCATGAGTCCACTATACAATAATGCATTCTAATTAAACATGGTAATTATGGATAAGAAAGATGAGTGACTTACAGGGCCGCCGTGTCCATACAATTGGTCGATCAATGCAGTGAGATTGTGCCGCTCTGTATATCGAGTCTTAAGGCTGATCAGATCGTGATTTGTAATGGAGTGCTACAAAGAAAATAAAATAAAACTGTTAGAAACACGATTGTCACTACAAAGGATATTGCAAAGAAATAAGAAAGCAAAGCAAAACAAAAACTTACAAAGTCCTCCAGATATGTTCTTTGGCCGTTATTTCCAAGATGATGGACTACTCCGGCCTCTAATTGTGCCCTTTCGGCCTCGCGCTACTATCTCTAACGTCCTGGAGAATCTGTAGCCTCCTCCCTGAGTCGACACTAGTCGTCTGCATCTAGCCACTCGGATTTCGCAGCCCCACTCTTGAGTGCCTTGCGTGTGTCGATCATCTGTGTGACATATATGTACGCATGCACTCCATCATCCAACCCGTAGAAAACCTATTTGTTACGGCTGGTACCAGAAACTCCTTATTCAAGGATGCCAACTCTCTCGTGTGAGCCATCACCCTCCTCCCCTCATCATTCATGATGATGGCTCCTGACCTATCATCTACAAGGTAGGCATACCCCTTTGGGGTATGCCTAAGATGGGTCCTCTCCCACCTACGACCACGCTCCTGGGTTAATCCAAGAGACCCCTATACATCTGGTGTATCGATAAGGGTAGTATCTATCGGAGTAGCACCCATAGGAGTGCCACCTTGCAGATGGCTGAGCAAAAGCCAGAGTGAGTGGAGTAGACATCCCCACAAGTGTGACAAATCCCAGAGGTGATGTAACTCCAACAGAACAACGAGACAGAGACACCGCGTCCATGCCTCCACAACAACCACCTAAGCTACGCTCTCTGGAACCACCAAGAGAGCGAGGAGTAATACTTGTATCCCGAGCCGACCGCGGGCTCACTGCATCCGGATCTCTGTAGCATCGCCCTAACTCAGTCCCTCCGTTTGGCCCAAGTCTAGATCGTTGACCTCGTCAACTCAAAACTGAAGTATCAGATCACGTCGAATTAGTAGATCTAATGGAGCGGCCTGACGGTGTCCGAGACAACTCCTGGTCTGCCATGTCTCTGAATCTCGCAATCTGATCTAGAGACATACGTGTGAAGATCTCCTGCAACTCCTCATCGCTCATCCCTCCACTCATCTCGATGATCTAACTATTCACAAAGGTCACCTACACAAACAAAAAATGATGTTAGTATAATCAATTTAAATCATGCAAAGCATGGTAATATACATCTTAAAAAAATGATCTTACTTAAAATGCATATCTTATGTACCCTTATAAGCGATTCGTCAATGAATTGAGTAGGTGGATGCTCAAAGTATGAAGTATCCTACGGTCCCAAGTCAATCTCCTGACACAACTCAGCATACATTGGAAGGTCAATGGACATGTCACCACAAAAGGATGAGTCCACCTTGTTCTCAAAGAATTCTTGGACTCCTGTATTTCTATCATTGTTACTCGATGTTGGCTCCTCTACATACTCCAAGCTTTCGTTGGCCTCCACCCCTTGCAATATCAACCCCTCTATTTGCATATTGTGCTCATCTATGCTCGGAACATTACTTTGATCATATAATCTCGCACTTCAAGGAGCTGAAGGTATAACATACAACCATCGGGGTTGTCACGGGTTTAGATAGAAGCTTACCTGTTCACAATCACATACAAGAGAGATTTAACTATTGTGACATGTACCATGTCGTAATATAATTAAAAAACAAATGAGTTCATACACATATTTACAATGGGCCAGCAACACAAAGGTGTCGCACAAATCCATCCATTCTTTTCCGGAATCTATTTCGAGAAATCTAGATGACCTCGTCGAATTTTTGCTCCAGATCCTTCAAGTACCACTTTGAACCACTGCACATCGAATAGTATCATGGAGAATCTTTGATAATCCACCGTAAAAATACTTTGCAAGTTTCCAAAATACTCCATCTCATGTATAACCGTTTTTGGATCCGTTGCTTGTCATCAGCTCTCTTGCTCGAACCTTCCATGATACCACAGTATGTTGTGGAGTGCATTTTGTCAATACTCTCCACGCAGAAATGCCATCCGTGCGACCACGCTGCACTATATATTTTGTACTGTACATTGAAACACTCAATTAGTTGTCATGTATAAAATATAGATACGACAAACCCCAAACACGCCATCACCTTTGGACAACATCCCCTCGAGAATTTCCACTCCTCGGTTGAGACCTCTGCCCCTTCGCGAGACGCTGCAGTCAAAGCTCCATGGAACCATCAAATTGACATAAACTACGGGATCTCCTCCATGCCCTCGAGATATCGACTAGGTCGATGGCACGTACTATATTGAAATTCAGATCGTGCTTTCTCTCGATCTTGCCTAGCTTGCTGGTACCTAGCGAGCCACGTCTCCATAGAGGCATGGTACAACATACAAAAGAGATTCACTTTCCCCTCCATTGTAGCATCCATTCATTTTTCTACCCCATTTCCAACCACCACATCTCCGGTTAGTCTATCATCGTCCTTCCACAACCACGACATATTGTTGTCTAGATCCACCATTGGTAGCCATTGTGAAATATGCACTAGCGCCTCAGACACCAACCAACCTTTAGCCATGCTATCTTTTGGCGGAGCGCATTGTCGCACAAAGCCTTTCAAGGTTTTTATAAAGCGCTTCAAGAAAAACATCCATCGCGTATGGATAGGTTCAACAATCTCCACTTCATCTACAAGATGCACAAGAAGGTGGATTTATATCGTGAGCATGTTGGTAGGCATGTATTTCTCAAAGAGACAGGCTGTCTCCACTGCTCCCCGCCTCGCGGATTCAATAGAGGACGTCTTAATCTCCTTCATTATGAATAATGAATACACTCCAAATAGAAAAATACGCAAGCCACTTACAATCCATTCGTAGTACAAACCTGACATATCTTATGCCAATCATGGGATTTTAGCCCTAATAATTGGTCGTCTTTAGAAAATGCAGACCTAAGAGAACGCATCATACCCGTTAGAGTGCGGATAGACTTGACTATTTGCTTTACAATGCGCTCTTCTTTAGTGGACAAAACCCAAGGAGCAGGAGGTAGCTGCGGCCAAAGCGCCTCCATCTTGCCTACCTCATTCAAATCCATTTGTGCCCCTGTAGTGTCTCTCTTACACCTGTGATGTGGTCCCATAGCAAGCTGCCCATGTTCTTGAAAATATGCGTGGGATCCAACAAGTGGTTGATCCATAACTGGGTTCAATATGGAAACTCATAGAAAACTAAGAATCGTCACATTCCATTTGGATATGTCTCCGTGTAGACCATTTTCAGCTCATACCAGCTTTGGGCATTCATACATGTTGGAGGTCATCCAAGAAAACCTTCCCTGAGTTCATGACTCTCTAGCAAGAAAGAAGCAGCATGTCCTTGATATACCATCTTCTTCATGGTTCAACTGTGGCCCGCACAATGGAGATGCATGATAACCTGAGGTAACTACACCCGTCCCAACACCTCTATCCAGTGAATACAAACTTGAACGAGCTATGATAGATATAACCAATGAGAACAGAAGCCTCCTTACCTGAACACTCTCTGAATCCCAAAAAGTCATGCATTATCCACATGAGAATGGCTTGAATATTAGCGGACCGTTGACCATCGCACTTGCTCATATCTTGCACAATGATCCCCTCCTCCCACAAAATCTTAAGCTCATCGACTAATGGATGAAGATACACATCCAAGCCGAGAACGAGTGAGCTAAGGATGAGATGTCCTTTCTTCATAGAAAGCCATGGAGGGATATTGTAGTTGACAAGGACTATAGGCCACACACTATAAGAAGTTGAGCGCAGACGGCATGGGTTCACGCTATCCATTGCAAGACCGAGCCAAAGATTCCTTGGCTCTTCCGCAAAGCCTGGGAAGGTAGAGTCAATGTAGCTCCATGTACGTGAATTCACTAATATTCGTTGAACTCCATTTGTGGACCTATTTTGCACATGCCATGTTTTCAAGCTCGCCATGTGGAACGTACGAAACATGTGGTTTATCCAGGGGATAAGCGAAAACGTTCTAAGAACTTTTTGAGGGATGGTTTGCCCTTGCAAGTCCTATCGATACCTGTGAGAATCACACTTTAGACATGTCTCCATAGTCTCCTATTCTCCTCAAAACAGTATGCAATCGTTGATACATGCATGGATGTTGCTGTAGTCCATGCCAAGCTTTCGTAAAACATGTCGTGCATCATCACAAGACTCAAGGATGGTATTTGCAAGTGGTAATATATGATATTTCAGTAACTTGAAAAAAAATCATAAAATACCTTGAAAAAGCACAAATATTTTTAATGATAGTGCCTAAAAGAAATAAACGACGCGTATGTACAAGGTACCTGACCAACTCGGTCGCACTCACATCGCTCCATCAGTATTTTGCTTGCACACTTAGGAGTGCAAGTAGTGTCTTTTTGCGAGATACTTGGCACCGATCATATAATGGTATGGATGCTTCCTCTCTAAGCGGATCAGAAGTTTCGACATCCATGGGAATCAATGCATCAATCATTGCCTCCATCTCAGACTCCAAGATTGTAGGTAAGTCTCGAAGGCTGTCTATCTCCTCTCGTATACCGCTACCGCTACCACGTATACCGCTACCGCTACCACTACCACTACTATGACTACCATAACAATAACAAACAATAAAGAAAGAAAAGAATAAACAAAACAACAAAAACAATAACAACAATCTCTCTCTCCTTCTCTCTCTCCCTCCCTTTTCCTCTCCCTCTCTTTCTCTCTTTTCCTATTATGTTGAATGTTTTCTCCCTCTCTCTCTCGTTCCTTCTTTCCTTTTCTCTCTTTCTCTCCCTCTCTCATTTCCTCTCCTTCCCTCTCCCTCTTCCTCTCTTTCTCTCTTTCCCTATTATGTTAAATGTTTTTTTCCTTTGTCTCTCGTTCCGTTTTTCATTTTCTCTCATTTCCTCTCCCTCCCTCTCCCTCTCCCTCTCTTTCTCTCTTTCCCTATTATGTTTAATGTTTTTTCCCTCTCTCTCATTTCCTCTCCCTCCCTCTCCCTCTCCCTCTCTTTCTCTCTTTCCCTATTATGTTTAATGTTTTCTCCCTCTCTCTCTCGTTCCTTCTTTCCTTTTCTCTCTTTCTCTCCCTCTCTCATTTCCTCTCCCTCTCTCAATACACATGAATTTTAACAAAAACAAGTAAAAGAGAAAAAGAAAACACAAAAACAAAGCAAGAAGGAACAATGCACTCACCGTAAAGGCTCAAGGATGGATTCAGTGGCTCCTCTTCGCCCTCCGTACACTTCCTCCTCTTCTTCGCGAACAACGACGACGGTGGTGAGAAGCTTTCCTTCTCCCTCTTTCTCTCTTTCTCTCCCTCTCCCTCTCAAATGCAAGAGGGAGCTCGGTCTCTGTTTCGTGTACTCGTGCAAAATAATGCACTCGGGTTTTAGCCCGTGTTTTTTTCATGTGAGCACCGTTGCTATTAGCATTGCATTTGCGACACTAATAGCGACACCGCTATTTTGCGTCAGAAAGCACCATCGCTATATCTCCATATCCTTGTAGTGATATCAAGTGAGAAATATCCATATCTGCCTTCTCCATACCCATGTGTAATCATGCCCATTAAAGAAATTGGTATCTCTTTGCCCTCCATACAGTTACTCCTCTTCTTCGCGAATGACGACGGTGGTGGTGAGAAGCTTTCCTTCTCCCTCTTTCTCTCAAATGCAAGATGGAGTTCCCTATCCATCTCAAATGCAAGATGGAGTTCCCTCTCCATCTCAAATGCAAGATGGAGTTTGCTCTCCCTTTCACTCTCTATTTTGTGTACTCGTGCAAAATAACGCACTCGGGTTTCAGCCCGCATTTTTTTCATTTGAGCACCGTTGCTATTAGCGTCGCATTTGCGACACTAATAGAGACACAAATAGCGACGCCGCTATTTTGTGTCAAAAAGCACCATCGATATACCTCCATATCCTTGTAGTGAGATCAAGTGAGAAATATCCATATCTGCCTTCTCCATGCCCATGTGTAATCATGCCCATTAAAGAAATTGGTAGTTGAGTAGATATTTCATTTTCTTTTGATCAAAGCCTAAACCTAGGGATAACTGTGTTTTGCTACTCCATCTTATCATGTATGATGCGTATGTTTTTCTCTAGATATAATGCTAAGACCAAGTGCCAATTATAGTATATGTTCCTACAAATTTGTTGTTTTAGCATGTGACATTAACACTTTTTTACAATCATATTTTGCTCTTGAAGACACTTTGTTGTTTCAAGTTGCTCTTTGATCTTTAAGCAAATACTACATTTGGAGAATTCACTTATCTTTGCTAAGCTTACATGCTTGAACTCTATGTTCTCCAAACATTATTCAAGATGGACAATGACATTTTCTTACATCTAATACCATTCAATGTTGCATTTATTTTTTCCCATATATCCACCTCCTTGTAAACTTATGGGATGACCACTTGTGTCTTCCTTGATCGATCTTGCATTGTTCTACTCTTATATGGCATTTTCTCTACATTCTTCTTAACAAAGTCTCTAAGGATGGCTCTTCCCATCTATGTGTAATCCCAAGTTGCTCTTAATACACCCATAATTCTATGCATTTTCCTCCTCAAGCCATGCTCAAATTTTGTTTTGTACGTATAAAAAGATGTCTTTGGATTCAATGAATCTCATACCATGCCCTTTCACATGCCACTTGTCCATTGAAGATGAAGGTATATTTTCTTGTTCCCACATTATCAAACTTGCATGATGATTCAAACATGCTTCCCTTCATACGGAGTGTATTAGGGCTCTTAGATCCTGTCCAAGCATCCATAGAGATAGAACAATTAGTGGAAGCAAGTGACTCATCACAAGTCCCACCTGGATCAAAAGGAAAAGAGTCGGTTGGATCATAAAAATACTCCTGCCCAACTTCCTCCTCAAGATCTTTATTTTCAGCATTAAGTGCCATTGCATTAGCTTCATCTATGTCATCTTCAAAATCCTTAAAAACCAACATACTCTGAAGCTTGGGTTTGACATTTTTGTATACACACTTTGAGGCATGATAAGGTGTATACTTTTTCCCACACTTAAAACATAAGCCTTTGTCCTTCCTTTCTTTATAAAGATCCATAGGAATAGATTTAGGATTTGTATTGGCTGAGATGGACTTAGGCTTGTTGTCCCCCTGTTTAAAATCAAGTCTTGGATTGTTTGCTGTCCTGAAATTACTTTGAGGCCTAGAAGCATTGAATGGAGGATAAGTTGGTACCCGTAAGCTCCCATTTGGCACATGATTATTGCCATAAGTGTTACCAACTTGCCCCTACTTTAAAACAGTCATTGGCTGTCCAAAACCAGACTCAAATGAAGATTCTTTTCTATACTTTCTTCCATAGCGCTCTACAAGCTCAATTGCCTTAAAGAGTGAAGTAGGATTTTGTGCCATAACATCAGCTGATGAACTTGGCTCCAAACCATACATAAACTTGTGAAGCTTAGCATCATCACTGATGCTTTCCACATACATGGTCAAGTTGAGGAATTGGTTAGTATACTCTCTTACACTTAGGCCCCTTTGTTTCAAACCATACCATCTCCGTGCTAATTTCTCTTTCTCAAGAGGAGAAACAAATACTTTAGCCATAAGTGCCTTGAAAGCTTCCCAATTCTCTACAAGTATGTTTTCTTTTTTAATATACCGCCACCAAGTATGGGCGAATCCCTCCAAATGCAAGGAAGCAATGTGAATCTTCATGTCATCAGTTTTAGGGAATATGTCAAAGTAGGACTCCATCTTAGATGTCCACTCCTCTAAATCAAATGGTAAAGATGACTGACCATTAAATTTGGCTAGAATAATTTTGTCCTTAAGCTCTCTTTCCTGAAAGGATTGATGTCCCAAGATTGGCTGATCATGATTACCATGTACGCAACCTCCGAATTGAGACGGAAATCTTCCAACAAGTGGCAGAGAATTACTATGCAATCTTCCTGTTGGTAGAGCACCCCTAGAATTTTGAGTATTTAGTCCAAAAGCTTGAGGGTTCGCTCCATTCAAACTGCCCAAATAGTCATCATGCCTTTGTGAAGCCTCTCCTACTTCATACTGACTATTTGGAATGCCTCTTCTTCCAATAATCCCATATCCATGACCATTTTGGTTAGATGGCTGAAGTGGGACTGAAGGGCCACTCTTTGAAGCAGTTTTCTCATTAGCTTCTCTTGATGCCATTTGCAATTGCATCAATTGAGAAAATTGTGTCATAAGTTGAGCATTAGATTCCACCAACTTATCAATAAAATCCTTGGTTTGAGTCGTTGAATCCACCAACTTATCAATGGAAGACTTCGTTTGATCAATAGATAAAACCATTTGCTCCATTCTTGACAAAATGGCCTCATGTCATTCCCTATGTTTTTGTTCATGGGCACACAAAGTATTAGCTCTTCAAGGCTCTCTTGAAGTGTATTATCCAGCATGGAATCCCTCATTTGCTAAGCATAATCTTCATGGACCTTATTTTTACCTTTATGTCCTGCCATAATAGTGCAGTCCTGCAGTACCCCTTGTCAAAAAAACGGCTATAACTTTTGCTAGGAAATCCCGATTTCAGAACTTTTTAGTTCAAATAGAAGCTAAGAATGCACTCTTCGAGATGAGATATAGCACGCTATAACAGGTTTAGGACAGAAAATTCTGTAGCTGGATTTCTATGTCTAAACTATTGAGTCCTACACCCTGTCTAGACCTGTAAGTGCCCTGTTTTGACCCTATAGTGCAAGTTAGTAACCCCAAATGGTTACCAAACCATATAAAAGGTTATATAGGACCTGTGGATACCCTTTAGTACCTGTACCTATACTTCAGTAATGAAGGGTGTACCTATAACCACGTGTAAGTACCCTGTAAGTGCCCTGTAAATTCCCTGTTTTACCCTATTTTGGACCTGTAGGTACTTGAGCCTTTGGAAAGTCTTCAATCTTCAATTCTCCACTCACTGTATCTGTGTGAGGGATGGCATGACAGGCTCCTACACGGGCTCCAAATCACCGGGAGGTGGGCAAAGTTCCCCCCGGGTCGGCTGGTTGCACCCCTTCAGGATCTTTGATAGTGAGGGAGGGTCACCTCTCTTTTGTCCCCCTATCTCCCCTGACATCCACCTTTTTCCTCGGTGGGTATATCAACATGGTAGAGGCTAGTAATCTAATCAATCAGCATGAGATGCATTTCTGAAATATTCATTCAGCCTTTCATGAGATGCAATTGAATGGAATCTTGAAAGTTTGGATAGGAGAAGGGTCTTACCAATGCAATTCAGTGACTCATTGATTGCTAGTACTTACCCTTTTACAATATTTCAGCTTGGGTAAAAGAAATTCAGCCAATCAATGGATTAGAGTAAATAAGTTCATCAATCAATAGATTCAATCAATGGGATTCAATTGTTATGCTTGAAAATTTAGATTGAAGCCTCTAATTCACTGATTGGAACTAGTATGCATAAAGCAAGAATTGCATTCATAAATGGATTGATTCAAGAAAAGGTTGGCTAAAATTTGATGGATATTATTCAATTCTTTAATCTCTCAATCAAATGGATTAAGTTCAGCAATTGGATTAATGAGAGAGATTAAGAATTCAAGAAGAATACCTTTGACATGGCTGACGATGACTTGATCAATCTTCATATGCTTGATAGATCCTCCATTTGTCCAATGTTGGTAAAATAATCCCCAAGCCTTCTGTATTCAGTACTTAGGAACAATCTTGAATCTTCAAATGCTTGAAATTGAAGCATTAAACCCGTTTCCCCCAAATTTTTGCTCCATGGAAGCTCTTGAGCTTCAATCTTTAACCATTTTGTGCTTAATCCTTGCAATTTGTTGAAGAATCCTTGCTGAGATGATCCCACGGGCTAAAATGATAAAGAATCTTCAAGAAATTTTTGAAAATTGGAAGGTCGGGCTAAAGCTTTCATGGCTGCCATGGACTGTTCACCTAGGGTTTAGGAAGAAGCTGAAGAACCTTGAAGAGGGTTGAATACCTCCATTTTACTAAAGTTTTATGCTTGCAAAGGATCAGAGAGAGTGCCAAGGCCTGAGGGAGGAGCAACCTTAGTACAGAGCAGGCTCGAATCAGCCCATAAATTGTGCCGCAATTTTCGGGGCTGTTCCTGGTTGCTTGGCTGAGCCAAGATGGAGCAATCTTGTGCTCATTCTGAAGCTTATGAAGAGAGGGATCTTCTCCAGTGATTCTTGGCCAAGAAGATCAGGGGTTTGAGAGAAATGAGATCTTGGTGCTGAACTTCCATGAAACCTGCAGGAAAATCCAAGAAAGGGGAAAGAGAACTCCCTCTTTTCAAAGTAACCACAGTTTCTTCCCAAACTAAGCCCGCTTAACTCTTCTTTACCCTAATTACCTCCAATTTTGCATGAAATTTGATGACGACTTGTCATTTAAGCCATCCTCCGCCATATCTGACCTTGGATATCTGCAGATGTAGTCTCTTACTAACTGTAGATGATTTGTGGCACTCCACTAGTCACTATCTTATACAATTTTTGTCTGAAATTGATTTTGACAGAGGAAAATAGGACTAAAAATAGAAGAAAAGAATGGATCAAAGACCAATGCTTTGATACCACTTGTCAGAGAGAGAACTAGGAAGAGAGAAAGAGGAGCAAGAAGACTCCAGAAGAGAGAAAGACTGCAGGAAGAGAGAGAAGAAGAGTGGCGAGGAGAGAGAAAGACTAGATTTAGAGAGAGAAAGACAGGAAAGAGGGAGAAGCCATAGAAGCTGTGAGCAAGATGGGAGAGAAAGACTGTAATTGTATTAATGTGTCAAAAAGATGTAAAAAATTACATCTCCTCTCCTTTTATACCAATGTCAGTGTGACATGGCATAATATCAATGTTATTTACACTAATTCCTTATTCCCAGCTTCTTACAAAGTGTATTTGGCATTGATGAAAAAGGAACTTCCAAGTAATAAGGATCTGAAAGATGAGAAAGGCCCTTTCCTTATACACAAATTTGATTGCATCTTTTAGGATGTTGTCACTATATTCCTTCACAATATCTTCTTTAGAGATACGTTGTTGCCACCTTGAAATACAACTTTAATGTAGGGCTGAAGTACATTTGTGGTTCTATTGATGCATTTTTATCATCCTTTGGACTCTATGTCAGTTGTAATGAGTTCTATCTCTCTATACCTTGTATCTTCAAGTCTCAATACATGTATCTTCATGAAATGGAGGGCATTAGAGCTTGAATTTGTTGTAGGAAATGGAATAAAATCTGACATAGTTCTATGCATAAACCTCATGGTTATTGATGTAATCGGATCCAAGTTTATTATGGTAAACTTGTGTGAGATGGCTATGTAAGATATTAGTTACTCTCTATCTCATCTACTCTCTCCATAACCCAAGAATCCATGAAACCCCAATCTTTTTCCTCTCTCCCCTTTGAATCTCTCACTCCTCTTCTGCTCTAAACCCCGGTGGTAGACCTTCGACCCCCAACACAATGACAATGCAGTATAACTGGCCTATCTTATCTAAGCAAGAAGATGATAAAATTTCTACTTACACCAAAAGGTTTTGTTAAAGACTTTTGTTATTACACATGCATGAGGAAGTTCTTGAGAGTGTGCTACAATAGAAATACAAAGATCTTCAATTTGACATTCAAGCTAAATTGAATTCTCTTAGACCCACTTCTCTTTATGAAGCTATCTCTGATACCCATAATGCTAAGAAATCATTCCAATCTATTTCCTAGATACTTCATATTCAACAATCCAATACAACTCATTTCTTCAATAACAATCACAATATAAAATGATCTTTATCTCCTTGCCACCCCAAGTCCTTTTCATCTAATAGGTATTCTAATCTCTAATCATGAACTGCCAATGTGCAAAGGTATCCAAACAAAAAGGTAAAGCCTCAAACTCCAAATCTTAATGTTCAAAATAGAAATAGAACATTTATTTTTCATTGTGGAAAATTTGGACACAATCAAGTGGACTATCGAGTTCCATTGCCCCCTAATAGCAACCAAAATATTGCTCAATTGCCTCCCAATTGCACACCATCAAAGGGAAACATTACTATGCTCCTAACTAGAATTTTGACACACTGTAGCAAGAAAAAACTACTAAACAAAAGTTAGGTGTGCCTATTTCCTTACATGCATACTTAAGATGAAAGATTATGTGCATGATTCACATATAACTATTTTACATGCAAATGGTAGCTCTAATAACTTTGTTTCAAAAAATTTGGTTAAGAGATTGCAACTAGAAACTAGTTCTTTACTATCAAAGGTTAAATATGCATTTCAAAGAGTTAGTTACAATGGTATAAGGAAAATTAAGGGGTTAAAATTTTCTATTAAAAAATATAAAAAAGACATGATTTCTTAGTTGCACCTCTTTAATCATTAGATATTATCCTTCATAAGTCTTTCAAAGACCAATTAAATCCTAATATTTATTATCAAACTCACACAATAAGGTATGAGTTTCAAGGTAAAATGATTTCTTTGATTTAGTGATCCTGAGATTGAATTATTTCTACTAATTAGTTATGCATAGGCCATGTGAGTACTTAAGAAGCAACACAATGCATACAATATGATTTTTATGATTGAAGTTGAAAAGATGGAAATTTTTTCATTAACATCCACATGGAAAAATGTTTTCCATGCATATAAGCATTGTTTTGTAGATGATTATTCACTTGAGTTACCACGAATTTGACCATAAAATGGAATTATTTGTTAATATTACTCCACTACATAGAGCTCCTTTTGGTGAATTCGTTTTTCTTGTTAAACCCATTTTACAAGTTGAAAAGAAGAACATGTAGGATGTGCATTGATTTTATTGAGCTTTAAAAAGAGCTAGTGTTAAAAATTGATATCCAATTCCTAGAGTTGATTTGCTTCGTAAACTTAAAGGAGGTAAAATTTCTAGCAAAATAGATCTTAAATTAAGATACCATCAAATTCACATGGATTCACCTTATATATTTAAGTGTGCATTTAGGACATAGCTTGGACACTATGAATTTATTGTTATGCCTTTTGATTTTACTAATGCACTAGCTATGTTTGCTTGAATTATGAATAGATTTTTTCTAGATTATCAAGGTTTTGTCATTATTTTTTTTGATGATATGCTTGACTTCAATAAATTAGAAAACAAACATAAGAAATATATTTGCATTGTGTTTGATTTACTACAAAAGAATCACTTGTGTGCGAACCTTGATAAAAATATATTCTTTCAATATCAAATTGAATATTTGGGTCGTATAGTTTCTACTAAGGGTATCATAGTGGATCTTTAAAAAAATTAGACAATTAAAGAGTGGCCTAATCCTAACATTATGCATGAAGTTAGATATTTTCTAGGATTACCAGAGTTATGCAAAAAATCCATTAGAATAATTTTCTTAATTTCTTTACGTTTGACCTTGTTTCTGCACAAAAATATTATTTTTCCTTGATATTTGAGTTGCTAAAAATGCTTTAATAATTTAAAGTGAATTTTATATATAGACCCATCCTTCAATTTCATGATTTCTCCCGACTTTTCTTTCTAGTTGTCTCACTAATCCTAGTGGTTTAGGTATAGGTGTTGTGTTAATGCAAAATGATCATCCCATTCAACATGAAAGTAGAAAACTAAAACCTTCTAAACAAAACTGAAGTTCTTATGAATACTCACCAACAAGCTATAAAACATTTACTAAATCAATCCCTCACTTCTAATCGACACCCTAAATAGGATTTTTTCATTTGAAAATTTCACCCTTTGATCCAATATCAATCAAGTCATGTTAATGTTGTTGCAAATGTATTAAGTCATATGCAACACAAAAGTATTGCATCACATCATCTTCTTAGATTAAATAAAATCGAAAGTGTGTATCTAAATTATATTTCTGATATTGAAATTCAAACCTTTGATATAACGATTCCTACATATTTTATTGGTCCAGATGTCTCTTTTATTTGGAGACAAATTCCAAAACACTAACACCACTATCTTTGATAATCATTTATATATAAATGGATCTTTATATTACTAATAAAAATTGTATGTTACTTTGCCTTTTAGACAAGTTGTTATGACTGAAATGCATCAACTTGCATAGACATGATATAAGGATATCCAATCTGTAATAGCTGCATGCAAAGAGTGTTTTTATGCTCACTATGGAGCATGGCATAGAAAATTTTATGCTTGAATGTATTGTTTGCCAATCTATGGAGCATGGCATAGAAAATTTTATGCTTGAATGTATTGTTTGCCAATGAGTTAAGCATTACCATGGAAATACGTATGGCTTGCTTATGCCTTTATTAGTCCCTAATGGCCCATAAGAAAAATTTCTATAGACTTCATCACTCGCCTTCCTACTACATTCTCTCATCATGATATGATCTAGAACATTGTTGATAGATTTAGTAAATAGTACTATTTCATTCCTTTTGAAAAGACTATACCTCTTTCACAAGTTGATGAGTAGTTTATTAATATCATATTTCCTCATCACACATTTGCTAAGGTAAATTGTCTAATTTTGACGGTCAATTTCACAATCATTTTTTGGGTGGTTCTCTTTAAGAATTGAGGTTGTAAGATAGATTTTACTTAACATTTTCATCCTAAGAGTAATGGGTGGATTGAAGCGATCAATAGGGCTATAATTGTGACATTGTAAGATGCTACACAATCATCTGACCTAGTAATTGGGACATTCTTCAATTTACTTATAATAATAATCCGCATTTTGCAATTGGTAGAGTTCATTTCAAAGTAGTGAATGGGAAAAAAAATTCCTGTCCCTATGATGACCATTGCTAGTGATGTCTTGGATAACGATTCTTCACAAACATGGCACCATAAACTAATTATGGGAACGTTGGCCAATTTGAAAGTGGAAGGTCGAAGCTAAACTAATTTTATGTTTGCCTCTATTAGCCATTAAACATTGCATCCTTTATATATGTGGTATTTAAATATCTTCTATTTTGGAAAAAGATAAAATATATCGATTATGATTAATCAATGTTTCTTGAATATGAGTGTAATATGTGGTTTTGAAGTTGGCAAGAATATTTACAAACATACTCCATGGTGAAGAACCATTAAAGTTGATGGATTAGAATATAGTAGTTTTAAAACAAAAGTAAATGTGTGTGTGTGTGTGTGTGTGAAGAGAGAATGATGAGAAGGAAAAGAGATAGTATGGGTATTTCAATCCCTCACATGAGAGAGAGAGAGAGAGAGAGAGAGAGAGAGAGAGAGAGAGGTATGTAGCTAGCAGTATGATCCATAGTGCAGAGTCTATTAAGCTTGATGATAGGCAAATAAGGTAAAGAGGGTGGCAATAATATTGATATTTTTTAACATTATGAACCATCCCTAAAAGTTTCCATTTGTGATAGAGTAATTCATTTCCATTTTTATGAGTTTCCTAGTGAGGAAAACTCAAACAAAAATCCATTAGTATGTTGACAAAGGTGGCATAATATAGCTCCAACAGTAATCTTTGAAGCACCAATGTATACATAAATGTGATTGTTCAATCTTGAGATTGTGCAATATATGCACTTAATAAAGCCTTCTTCGAGGCCTCAAAGGCTTCTTGTTCCTCAATCCACAACTAGACAATCAAAAGTATGATTCTCAATCCATAGGTGGGTGGAGACTTTACATATGTTAATTTTGTTGAGTCACAAGAGAATAGATTTCTTCTCAAACAATTTAAGAAAGAAAAGAAGAATGATAATTAAAAAAAATTGTTTGTCGTAACATAAACCAAATGGAAAATGATGAAGGCCATGATATTTAAGATTGCGAGGTGTATCTTAATCAGTATGCCCATTGTCCTTGCTCTCAATGTAAGCTAGCAATTAGATGAAAATGGCGATTGTCTATAGAACATGTATGGCACTTTGACGAGTTTCAATTAGAGATCAAGTATTAGGGGATCTCACATTTTGAGAAAACCATAAGAGAAGTGTGTATCAATCATACATTGTATTCGCAAACTAATTAAATATCATATACAAAAACATTGGATATGGCCGTAAAATTTATTAGAGGGAGGTGACGTCTCATCCCAAGGAGGAGTGCACCCTTTATGGCAAGTTAGAAGAGTTTGTAGGTGTGCAATGATGGATGGAATGCCTAAGCTAATCCACCACTTGAAAGGCACTACCCAATCTATACCATCAATATCAGAGGAGATAGGCAGCCTTCCAAACTTTCCTACAATCTTGGAGCCTGAGATGGAGGCAACGATCGATGCATTGATACCCATCGATATGAAGACATTTGATCTGCTTAGAGAGGAAGAGTCCATACCATTATATGATGGGTGCCGAGTATCTCCTAAGACACAGCTTGTACTCCTAAGTGTGTAAGCAAAATACGAACAGAGTGATATGAGTGTGACTAAGTTGTTCACATACCTTCTGCGTACGTTTGATGATTTCTTTTTAGCACCATCATAAAAATAATTTTGCTTCTTTAAGGTGTTTTATGATTTATTTTCACATTACTAAAGTATCATATATTACCACTTGCAAATCCCAAGTCTGAGTCTCTTGATGATGTGTAACATGTTTTACAAAAGCTTGACATGGACTATAACATCATCCATGCATTTATCAACAATTGCATAATGTTTTGAGGAGAATACGAGACTATGGAGACATGTCCAAAGTGTGGTTCTGACATGTATCAATAAGACTTGCAAGGGCAAACCATCCCTCAAAGAGTTCTTAGATATTTTCCACTTATCCCCCGTATACATCACATGTTTCGTACGTATGTTTCGTACATTCGGCATTGCAAGCTTGACAACCTGGTATCCGCAGAATATATCCACAGATGGAGTCCAACGAATATTATCGCATTTACGTGCATGGAGCCACATTGACTCTATCTTTCTAGGCTTTGCCCGAGAGCCAAGGAGTCTTCCGCTCAGTCTTGCTAGGGATGGCATGAATCCATTTGGTCTATACTCAACTTCTTATAGTTTGTGGCTTGTAGGCCTTGTAAACTACAACATCCCTCCATGGATTTCTACAAAGAAAGGACAGCTCATCCTTATATTGCTCATTCCTAGCCGTTACAAAGTCAAGAATATGGACGTGTATCTTCGTCCATTAGTCGATGAGCTTAAGATTTTGTGCGAGGAGGGGGTCGCCATGGAAGATATGAGCAAGCGTAATGGTCAATAGTCTGCCAATATACGAGCCATTCTCATGCGGACCATGCATGAATTTTTGGAATTTGGGGAGTGCTCCTATTAGTAAACTTCCGTTCTCGTTGGTAGTATCTATTATAGCTCCTTTAAGTTTGTATTCATTCTACATAGAGTTGTTGGAACATGTATGGTTACCTCAAGTTATCATGCATATCCATTGTGTGCACCAAAGTTAGACTCGCGAAGGCCATGAACCATGAAGAAGATGGTATATCAAGGACACATCACTTTCTTACCGAAGGGTCATGAACTAAGGAAAGGTTTTCTTGAAGGACCTCCGACACAAATGAATGCCCAAAGCTGGTATGAGTTAAAAATGGTCCACATGGAATCACATCCAAATGGAATGCCACGGTTCTTAGTTTTCTACGAATTGCCATATTGGACGCTCTTACAGATCAACCACTTGTTGGATTGCATGCGTATTTAGAAATACTACAGGGACACAAATGGATTTGAAGGAGGTAGGCAAGATAGAGGGGCTTTGGCCGCAATCCAGTGTTGATGGTCGCTTGCAGCTACCTTGTGCTGCTTGGGTTTTGTCCACTAAGGAATAGCGCATAGTGAAGCAAATTATCAAGTCTATCCGCACTCCAACGGGTATGATGCATTCTCTTAGGTCCGTGTTTTCTAAAGATGACCAATTATCAGGGCTAAAATTTCATGATTGGCATAAGATATGTCAAGTTTGTACTACGAATGGATTGTATGTAGCCTGTATATTTTGTCATTTCGAGTCTAGTCATTGTTCATAATGCTTCTTTATTTGCTGCAGTTTGTACTACCGATCGCGATCAAGAGAGGCCTTACTCCAGAAATACACTGGGCGATTTACAGGTTGTCAAATTTCATGCAATGGATCTCAGAGAAGGAGATAAACAAATCATCTATTAAATCTGCAAGGCAGGGAGCAGTGGAGACTCTATGTCTCTTTGAGAAGTAATTACCCACCAGGATGCCCACGATACAAACCCACCTCTTAGTGCATCTTTTAGAGGAATTGAAGATTGCAGGACGTATCCATATGCGATGGATGTTCTTCGTGGAGCACTTCATGAAAACCTTGAAAGGCTTTGTGTGACAACAAGCTCGGCCAGAAGGTAGTATGACTGAAGGTTGGTTGGTATCTGAGGTGTTAGTGCATATTTCATT